>NW_024412394.1:25957313-26060779 GCF_014898765.1 Herpailurus yagouaroundi | reverse complement strand
TTGACATGGCTCTACACTTCTGTTTTTTTCCTGAAGCAGAGTACTATTAAATTGAATTTCTGGGTACCGTTCTAGGCAGATCAAAGCTAACGTTCAGTCTTTTTCTTCAAAATAACTAACACGCAAGATAAAACGTTTTTTAAATGCTCAAGAGGCAGGCCCCAACCCAGAAGCATAAACTTCATGGTGTTCGGAATAAATTTTAAAAGAAAAAATCTCAAAGCCGGTCAAAGCACCTTAACAATGCACAGCTGAATGGTACAAGTTTTTTTCAAAAAGAACTCAAAATGCTTCCTTTGGTTCCATGCATCACAGCCGGGAGTAGGAGGCGCCATTGGTACATACGGGGAGGTCTTGAGCCAAGGAAGGTGGGAGGGGCGCCTGATATGGCTGGGACCCCGCTGGGGATTCTGTAAACCTCTAAACGCCCTGCTTCTCTGCTCCATGCACGTCAGCATCCACAGATCCAGCTGTGTCCTAATGCAGTTTCTCCGATGAGGGTATAATAAGGCAGAGTTCATGTAAGGCCTTTATGCTCTTGGGATGAGCTCTGATGCAACAGAGAACCAGTGAGCTGTTTCTATTGTTAGCAGCCAAGGATTTAAAAAAAAAAAAAAAAAAAAAGATTTGTTTAGTTGTAACTTATCTATGTACATGTGTTTTGTACAACATGTTTTTAAGCTGATTTTACTTCATTTAATTTGCACTTTGCTTGACCTTTGTTAAAAACAAGACAACAGGCCCAAAATGGAGTTACTTATGCTACACCCCACATCACCAAACCCAGACCTGACTTAATTATGGTTAGGCTTTCCCAGAAACGGGATCTTAAACCAGTCACTCAGGAATTGCCTGATCAGCGCCAGTTAGACAATCTGCGTGATAGACCCTTGCCATCCCCTAGAGGGAAGTGACTTTGCAATAAACAGTCTGCTTTTTGGCCATCCTGCTTTCCTTATTCCCACCCCTTCTGCCTGTAAAAGTCTTTCATTTGGTACAGCTCCTGGAGCTCCTCTCTATCTGGTATATTACAGGCTGCCCAGTTCAAATCAAGTGTTCCTCAGATAAACTCAAAATTCTTTTTTTTTTAATTTTTTCAATGTTTATTTATTCTTGAGATATAGAGAAGACAGCATCCGAAGCAGGCTCCAGGCTCTGAGCTGTCGGCACAGAGCTCAATGAAAGGCTCAAACTCAAGAACTGTGAGATCATGACCTGAGCTGAAGTTGGATGCTTAACCTACTGAGCCACCCAGGCGCCCCTAAACTCAAAATTCTTAATATGCCTCCGTTTCTTTTAACACCTGAAAGTCATCTTTTGGTGATGACTGAGAAGAATGTGAAGTGTGTTCCTTTAAGAAAAACACAGTGTAGGAAAAGCAAAACTTACAAAAACAAGCTAAATATAAATATGAGCAGCAGTAAGTACCATTGGAGTTTGGAGAATGTGGATGTGTAAGAGGTGAAATGCACCCAAGATTTATACTAAGCTCATAAATGAGGCCTATTTACAACATAAATCTATCGCTGAGCACCAGACCTCACTGATCCTGCGTTTCCTGATTCTTTTTTGGCTCACAGATGTCTGAGAATAAGGTGAGATCTAAAAATCCTTTCCTCAGAAAAACAAACATACTAAGGACACAAAAATCTGCATAAAATTTTGGAGGTTTCCAAATTCCATAGAGCCCAGTCGTACATGCTCCAGGGCCCCACAAACTCTCCAAATTAAGAATTCTTTGCCCATTTCGTCCTCTCCTTTGATTTCCAGTGGCAGTGCTTCGTGCAGTCTAACCAGTGCTCCTCTGCCGGACGGTATGACCAATCGTTGGCCAACTAGTATCCTGCTCCCTAAACTCTCCTCATTGTAGAGCTTGCCAAAAATTATGCTCATGTCTCTTTCCTGCTCAACATGTTCCTTAGGCTTTCATCTGTTGTTCAAGGTGTATCATGGCCTGCTGTCACCCTCTCTGCTCCTGCTTTTCTCCCTGCTCATTATTCCAGAGAATTGTATGATTCTCTCTGGCCCCTCAACTAACACTTCCTCCCCAAGCAACCAGCGGGTGTAACCTACCAGGTAGCTCACTACCTTGCATGTGGTTTTCTTCCTTTCCCTGTGACTTTGTTTTTCTCTCACTCTTGCTTGCCAGGCAGAATACCCCTTCCTTTCCTTGGAATTGCTTTTATTTTATTATTATTATTTGAGAGAGAGAGAGAGAGAGAGAGAGAGTACAAGCGGGGGAGAGGGGTGGAGAGGGGAGAATACAAGTGGAGAGAGAGAGAAAGAGAGAGAGAGAATCATAAGCAGGCTCCATACTCAGCACAGAGCCCGACAGGGAGCTAGATCCCAGGACTCTGGGATTATGACCTGAGCAGAAATCAAGAGTCAAATACTCAACCAACTGAATCACCCGGTGTCCCTCCTTTGAATTGCTTTTAGACTCTGTTTTCTAGAGACTACAAGTTAAGTATTGGCCTTAACTTCTTACCTATAAGATGAAGGAAAAGTTCAAAAAAATTGTCTAATCTAATATTTATTTATTTTTGAGAGAGAGAGAGCAAGCGTGAGTGGAGGAGGGGCAGAGAGAGAGGGAGACACAGAATCTGAAGCAGGCTCCAGACTCCGAGCTGTCAGCACAGAGCCTGACACGGGGCTCAAACCCATGAACCGTGAGATCATGACATGAGCTGAAGTCAGACAGTTAACCAACTGAGCCACCCAGGTGCCCCCAAAATTGTCTAATCTAATGGTGAGGCTGTAGAAAAACAGACACTGTTGTTTACCAGAGCAAACTCTATTTGTTCAAGCACAAGACGTTTATCACTAGGTATCTGGTTGGTAAAGCTAGAGAACATTCATACAATGGAGGACACAGCTATAGAAATCTTTATATATTGCTGTGTTGCTGTGAAGTGATCCTCAGGATATATTAAGTGAAAAACAGTAAGATAAAGAAGTATGTAAGAAAAGGGAATGATAGATATAGATAAATAGATATAAATACATACATACAGGTATACATAATACACATATACACCTGCTCATATTTTTCTGAGAAAAAAAAAAGAGAGGAAGATTACAGAAAAAAAAATTATAAATGGTTACCTGTAGCATGAGGAAGAGAACAAGGAGAAGTAATGGGGATGAAAGCCAGACTTTGAAAAATATAGTTTGCTTCATAGTTTTTATTTGGAGCTAAGTAAATGTTTCACCTGGAAAAATAAAAAAATAAAAGGAGTAATTCTTAAGCATTAAAAGAAAATAAAGAAATAAATGAATCTAACTGTATTTCAAGTTGGTGGCATAACCTAGGAGAGATTTAATGCAATTAACTTTAAAACTGACCATAAAGTGGGTTATATCTTAGTGGTGGCATTAGTATTATTTTGTAACTACAAATGAAAATAGCTAGGTAACTTGATGGATGGATGAATGAACAGATGGATCTAAACCAAATGAGTAATTATGTTAATATTTCTCATTAGGAACCAAGATATTCAGCATAAGATAAAAGAGATACAGACATAAAATCAAAGAAGTAAAAATCTTCTCATTTTTTATTTGAACTAGAAATAACATATGAATTCATGACTTAATTTTTCTCTTTCTAAAGTTCTTATTTCCTAGCTGTGTCCACCAAAGAAATCTAGAAACAACATAACTCAGTAGCAATGAAAACTCTAGTACCAAAAGTGTTAGCTCCAAATGCTCTTTTTCACAAGAAATAAACCCAAACTTTAAAGAACTAAAAAAAATAAAAATAAATGTATAATTGTACATTCAACTCTGGGGTAGGAAATGTATGCTATGATCCTGGATGTCTTTTTGTACCTGAGAGCAGGAGAGTGGTCAAAGACTACTACGGTCCTTTTAAAAGAAGACAGAAGCCAACTTAAAGAGACTCCCACTGGCCAAAGATGGGACAGTTTCAGAATCCTAGAGAATAATGGATTTTAACATACTGATATATAAAATACACATAGTTGTGAGGATACTCCATACATACATTCTACCAAGGGATTAAAAAGAAAAATAAACTTGGCACCTATGGAGATTGCTAGTGTACCACTCATTATTTTGAAATTCGACAAAGGGGGAAAGATAGATAGGTTCAACCTTCCTTTTCTGTAAAAGTCTATTTTTGAGTATAGTAGCCGGCCTCCAGGTGGCCCTCCTTCTGAACACATCCTTCTGCAGTCCCCGCCCACACTGAATAGGGCTGACTTGTATAAATAATAAGTAATTCTGGAAATGAAAGCTTGTGACTTCAAAGTTAGATAAAGAGTCATTGGCACTTCTGCCTTCTTTAAATTGTGAAATTTAAGGATTAAATGATTCTGCCCACTGAGCAGTTGTAATAATGGCCAGATTCTATTTTATATAGTCCCCCTGGCAGTTGTGTAGAGAACAAATTTGCAGCTGGCAAGCCTGAAAACAGAGTAGCCTATTATGAGTCCATAATAATAATAATAATAATAATAATAATAATAAATGGCTATTATTGTCTTAAGCCTATAAGGTCTGGGGTAATTTATTATGCAACAATAGAAAACTAATACTAAATAATATTAACTAGCCAGATAATTGATGAGAAGTAGTTCTTACCAAACTGAACTAATTTAAGTGCAGGATGAATAATAGAAATTAGAAATATCACCATTTTGTAACCACCCCAGAAATAATGGCTGTTTGAATCATTTAGTGAAATCTTGACAGAAAACTATACAATGGTTGGATCAAGCTAATCCACTTAACTAATGCCACTTGAACCAACTGGCCTGTCACAATTAAATGTAGAGCAAACAGTATATGCCTCCTGATACGATGTCATTGCAACTACACAATACCATCTCTAAAGTATTAAAAAAACCTGAACATGAATCTAATCAAGCCTCTATATCTACAAGACTATGAGAAATAAAGGCAATAGAGGAAAGCAAGTTAAATGACATTATAAGGATATAAATTGCCAAATCCAGAATATGGCAAATTCTGCTGGACAAATAACAAAAATCATATGGATGGAACGAAATGCAGAGGGACAATTTTTATCTAGGTAACAAGCCTTAAGATACATTCTATGCAGATGCATTTGTGGGACTTGCTTGGATCCTGATGAACTGTCAAAAAAAAAAAAAACAGCAAAGAAATTTTTTTGAAACAAACATAATTAACTGAACATGAAAATTAGATGATCATAAGGAATTAATGTTATTTTTGTTGGGTATGATACTAGTATTTGGTTGTGTTTTTTCTTAAGTTTCTTATCTATTAGTGATATATACTGAAGTATTTACAGCTAAATGGGATTTGCTTCAAACATTTTGGCCAGGACACCTGGGCAGCTCAGTGGGTTAAGTGTCTGACTCTTGATTTCAGCTCAGGTCATGATCTCATGGTCTTGAGATCAAGCCCCAAGTCCGGCTCCATGCTGAGTGTGGAGCCTGCTTGGGATTCTCTCTCTCCCTCTCTCTCTGTCCCTCCCCGACTCATGTATGCTCTCTCTCGCTCGCTCTCTCTCAAAATAAATAAACCTTAAAAAAAAATATGGGGCCAAAAAAAGAAAAATAGTAGACAAAGACGCAAATGAAACTAAAGAGCCAAAAACTGATCACTTGAAGCTAAGCGAGAAGGATGTTTATTAATACTTTTTTCCTACTTTTGTATATGCTTGAATTAAAAAACAATAGTACATATAATAAATACTTTGTCTAATTTGTAAAATTCATAAAGTATAAAATAAGAATATACTCTTGATTCCACCAGTTACAGATAACTACTTTTAAAAGGTGCGGATTTTTTTTTTTAATATGAAATTTATTGTCAAATTGGTTTCCATACAACATCCAGTGCTCATCCCAACAGGTGCCCTCCTCAATACCCATCACCCACTTTCCCCTCCCTCCCACCCCCATCAACCTTCAGTTTATTCTCAGTTTTTAAGAGTCTCTTATGGTTTACCTTCCCCCTCCAACTTTTTTTTTCCCCCTTCCCCTCCCACATGGTCTTCTGTTAAGTTTCTCAGGATCCACATAAGAGTGAAAACATTTGGTAACTGTCTTCTCTGTATGACTTATTTCACTTAGCAGAACACTCTCCAGTTCCATCCACGTTGCTACAAAAGGCCACATTTCATTCTTTCTCATTGCCAAGTAGTATTCCATTGTATACATAAACCACAACTTCTTCATCCATCCATCAGTTGATGACATTTAGGCTCTTTCCATAATTTGGCTATTGTTGAAAGTGCTCCTATAAACATTGGGGTACAATGCCCCTATGCATCAGCACTCCTGTATACCTTGGGTAAATTCCTAGCAGTGCTATTGCTGGGTCATAGGGTAGATCTATTGTTAATTTTTTGAGGAACCTCCACACCATTTTCCAGAGTGGCTGCACCAGTTTGCATTCTGGTGCATTCTAGAAGGTGGGGATATTTTATTCCAGTCTTTCTCCGCCTTCAGTTCTTAGCTACCAAAACTACACAAATCCACTATTTGATACCACCTATGGAAAACATACTTGAAGGATGTAAATTCTAAAAGAAGTTCATACTTTCTGTTCCTTTATCATTTAAGTAGCAAGAAAATAACAGAAGTAAGAATTCAGTGTAGATTTTAGCAAGCTTCCCAATTACTGTGCTTTAAGAGAAGTATCTTTTCTCTCCTGGTTTTTGTGTGACTCAGATGTCAGTTGCTTTCTACCAGATCCTTGAGATCTACATAAACTGTGAAAGCCCAAAGATCTTTCCAAGATTAATGCAGATTCCAGGATGATTGCGTATGTCTCACTTCCACCCATGCAGAGTCTACTCTGTACAATGTATGCCTAAAAGTGACAGCTTATTTGATTTCTACTAAATTAACAAAACCATTCACACTTGGAGATAGATCAGACTGTTATACTTGTGCAGAGAAAGGGGATACATGCAATGATTGAAGGGAAATGTTTATATTATGGTCACCTAAACAACTTCCAGCTTATGTTTTGGTCATCCCATCACTGCAGAAAAAATATATGGCCACTCCACAATACTTACTCTTCGTCTTCTTGTCATTGCTTCATTTTGCTCTAACTGATTCCCTAGGTTAGAACAAACCAAATTTCCCTTCTGGCCCCAGGCAGAGCAGTCTGCCTATCTTCCTGTGGTAGTCCAGCCTCATGCTCCCATGACTGCAGCTATGATCCACCATCCACTCCAAACTCATGTAAATAGTTTCCCAAAGACAGTTCTCTCGCTAAGAGGAATTGAGTCCAACTGCTAACATAAAATAATGTTTAGGTCCTTACACTTGGACAACAGAAACATTAGAACTGAGGCTCACAGAAAACGACCAGTACTTTTACTAGTGTGTAAAGGTAATTTCATCTCATCCTTCTACACTCTGTGAGATGTCATCAAAGAGTTTGTTGAGTGATCTCACCAGCAAAGAAAGGAAAGCCAAAGGGGCGCCTGGGTGGCTCAGTCAGTTAAAGTGTCAACTTCAGCTCAGGTCATGATCTCGCAGTTCGTGAGTTCGAGCCCCATATCCGGCTCTGTGCTGACAGCTCAGAGCCTAGAGCCTGCTTCAGATTCTGTGTCTCCCTCTCTCTCTGCCCCTCTCCTGCTTGTGCTCTGTCTCTTGCTGTCTCTCAAAAATAAATAAATGTTAAGAAAAGCTTTTAAAAAGAAAGGAAAGCCATGGGGAAATTCAGCAGGTGGAGTGCTTATAACGACCCTTCCTTATAAGCATGTTTGGTCTTAACATGCCATCACATTCCACTATACAGTAAGGTCTGTTTGTTTTAGTGCTTATTTGCATATTTTTCAAAGCCTCAAATTTTGTGCATGTCATTTGACATCCAGTAAATTTTGGCAGGTAAAGTGATATCCATCATATCACACTTACCTTATTCTCCCAGCTTATTACTGAAATGGAAGTAATTCATAAAGAAAAGCAAACTGACATGAATGAAACCATTGAGTACAACAGATGGCCTAAGGAGGAGATTCAGGTATGTTTCTCTTTCCCTTCAAATTGCAGAGAAATACTTTGTGTATACAGAAGTGGAGTCCTTTAGTCTATGTGACCATCTATTGCTAAATAACATGCATTAATCCCACTTTTCATATGAGTTTATTATCACATTACATAGATTTCATTCTAGGTACTATGTCTGTGATTTTGCTCCTGCACATAAAACCCACAAATCTGTAACCATAATTTTCTTACATACCCAGCTCAAGCTAAATTTGCTCCAAGAACTTTTTCTTTTTTTTAAGATTTTATTTTTAGTAATCTCTACATCCAATGTGGGGCTCAAACTCACAACCCCAAGATCAAGAGTCACATGCTTCACCAGCTGAGCCAGCCAGGCACCAACCCCCTCCAAGAATTTTTCCTTTCTGTTCTCCTCTTATAATGTTGTTTCTAATAATTTACCCTCATTAGCCTTAATATAGAAAAAAGAATCTCTATTATGCAAAACAGTGAGAATCTATGTGATAAACTGAAAAAGTAGGTTAAGCAGCGGTTATATTTCTCTAAGTCTCTGTTTTTCAAGTGCACACTGAAAACTAGTAATTGCATTTACCTCATAGGGTTAGTTATGGGTGTTAAGTAAGTTCCTACCTATGAAGTACTTAAAATGGTTCCTGGAACTACAGTGAGGCCCTAATAACCTTTGAATAGTATATTTTACATATCTATATTTCATACAAATAATTTGTTATAAATAAAATATAATAAAGGAGGCAAAACTGTGTTTTCTGCTGTGTATTCTGTGTGTACCCTGGTAACGATGTGGAGTGGGACATCATACTAGTCCTTTGGTGAATATTTAGTAAGAAAGTGAATGATGTTTAAGTGATATTCAAACAAAGAATACTAAATCTTCCATTATCTCATTTCCAGTTTAACTTTTATATGTCAATGTTCACCTTAAACTTCAGAAGTCTCAGAATTGCCTAATTACAAGAAAATGAAATTCTTCATGTTGAATATCTGTTGTAACAAGAAAAAATTAATCCATAGATGTTTCTAAGCTATGACATTGGCATTAAAGCCCAGTTCATCTGCAATTTAGAAATTTAAATCAGTTTCATCCTAAATGCACAGATGTAAAATAATTAACTGTATTAGTAAAATACTCCAGTACTCAACTCTTGATTGCCACCGTGACCAGCTGTTACTCATATTTCCAAAGTGCCTAACACTTTCTTCTGTGTTATCATTCCTCCATGTTTAGAGACAAAGGAGCCCACAAACTGTTCTTTAGGTATTAACAACTGAGGATAGCTAACATTTTTGGAATGGACCTAAGATAAGAAAACAGTTCTATGTATAATATCAATGATTCTTCAGTATCTTTTGAATATTCTTAGCTATCATATAGTAAATGCTTCAGCCATTTGCTGTTCTACTTAATTCACAAATCTGTCCTATGTCCTCACATCTCATCAAGTTCAAGAGCCATGTCACTAGATACTTAAAGGGAAAAAGCCTTTTTATCACCTGCTGTCACTTCCAACTCCGGAGAGCTAAAAGAAGATTTTTATATTTTGCTGTTAAACTACATTCTCCAGATGTCTCTATTCCCAATAATGGCACCATATTCTTTCAGTCATTTTCTTTTGAAACCCCAAAGATTTCCATAGTTTGAGAGACATAGAACGGCGCTTAAATGTATGGACTTCCTCACCCATTACTCAGCCATTCAATTTGCTTAACTTCTCTGTTCCTCAAGTTCCTCCTCTGCAAAATGAGGAGGATAATAGTATCCTCCTAATAGGGTCACAAGGAGGATTAATTGAATTAATACATTTAAAGTGCTAATAAGAGGGGCACCTGGGTGACTCAGTTGGTTAAGCGTCCAACTCTGGCTCAAGTCATGATCTCACAGTTTGTGAGTTCGAGCCCCACATTAGGCTCTGTGATGACAGCTCAGATCCTGGAGCCTGCATTGAGTTCTGTGTCTCCCTCTCTCTCTGCCCCTCCCCCACTCATGCTCGCTTGTGCTCTCTCTCTCTCCCAAAAATAAACATTTAAAAAAAATTTTTTTACATTATTAAAGTGCCAAGAAGAGTGCCTGGCATACGGTAGGCCCCAGAAAATGTTTGCCATTACTATTATCTTTCATTGTTTTTTTTAATTTTATTTTGTTTTGTTTAAATCTTTTTTTTTTTTTTTGAGAGAGAGAGATAGTGAATGGGGAGGGGCAGAGAGAGATGGGGAAAGAGAGAGAATCCCAAGCAGGCTTCACACTGTCAGCACAGAGTCAATGTGGGGCTCAGACTCCTGAACCATGAGATCATGACCTGAGCATAAACCAAGAATCGGACGCTTAACTGACTGAGCCACCCAGGTGACCCTATCTTTCATCTTTCAAGCCAACATTTATCAGATGTTTGTCATATCTGCTTCCACCTCTCCATCCTCAAAGCCATTTCCCTGTCCAGGTCTCTTTGCATCCATCCACTTCTTTGTTCCCCAGCCATGACTTACTGATTTATTCCTCAGACACTCGATGAAAATTACTATATGCCAGGAACTGGCTTAGGCCCTGGGATGATAACAGAGCAAAACAGAGCTGATCTCTGCCCCCATACAATTAATTATCTAGTGCAGGGGTCACAAACTATGGCCTATGGGCCAAATCTGGTCCATCACCTGGTTATCCCAATAAAGTGTTATTGGGATACAGCCATGTCCATTCTTTTGTGGATTGTCTGTGGCTATTTTCAACAGTTGGCAGAGTTGAGAGGTTGCAACAGAGTCTATATGGCCACAAAGCAAACTATACTGCCAAAGTTTGCCAACCCCCATTCTAGGGGCAAAAATATAGTAAGATCCCACTAAGGTTAAACTTACATCACTAGAGAGTTGGTTGTTACACGAGGGGGTCATCCTATACATACCAAATTAATATTCCTAAAATATGCCTCATCAGTCATGTCCTTCCCCATGTCTGTCACTTAAAAGTTGAACTATCTCAGCCTGTTATTCAAAGCCCTTGAATTCTAACCCTTTTCCAGCCTAAGCTTCTACTGCCTGTCCTTCTCCATACACTCATTCATGTAGGCAAATCTTACCTCAGAAGCTTCCCTGAACTCACTAAAATTGCTTAGGTGTCCTTCCCATGGGTTCCCATAGTACTCATTTTAGCACCTGTCACATTGTATTTAAATTGTCTGCGCACTAATCTGATCCTCCCAGAAAGAGCAAGTAAGTCCTTGTGGCCAAGAATGGGGCCTTCTGTGCTGTGGAATGCTCAGTACTAAGCGCTATGGCAGACACTTAGCTTGTAAAAATAATAGTAACAAATAGTCTTTAAATGAATGAATATCTACCTCTCTTTGGTGTTGCTCTCCTTTTTCCACTCTATGGACACCCCATCTCACACACATATGTGTCCAAAATCTACTTTTCCTCAAGGAAAAGTAGTAAATATGTGGTTAAAAGAAAAAAATTATAATGAATTAACTTCAAGGCTTAAAAAAATATTGTCATCCAAAGTAGAGAATAATGAATAAAAATTTGAGACTTTTTATTATCTACCTTTCACAGTGTGCTAAAGAAGCCAAAAAAAGGAACGAGAAGAAAAATCTGATCTTGCACAAAATCATGATGGAAATATTCTTAAGATAGAATGTAAGAAAGGGGCACCTGGGTGGCTCGGTTGGTTAAGCGTCTCACTCTTGATTTCAGCTTAGGTCATGATCTCACAGTTTGTGAATTCGAGCCCCACATCAAGCTCTGCACTGACAGCACAGAGCCTGCTTGGGATTCTCTGTCTCTCTCTCTCTCTCTCTCTCTCTCTCTCTCTCTCTCTCTCCCTCTCAAAAATAAATAAATACAAATTTTTTAAAATATATATATAATGTAAGAAAATAGTATATGGTACTTGAATGTAATTTTTTTAATCTTTAAACATATACCTAATTGCTTCAGACCTAACAATTCTGAGAGGAAGCATATGAGCATTTATTTTAGTTAAGATTTATTTTTCAAATAAGTTTATAACATCTGTATTATATTATGCTTGATATGATTTAAGCTATATTTAATATAAAAATATTTTACCATTGTCATGTGTGTCTACAGGCAATGAGATCAATTTTGTTTAGCTCTTTTTTTACGTTGATAAAAATGACCCACTAGATGGCGCAGTCATCATAAAAAAGTAATGATATTAGAGTTTTGGTTGTGTGTGTGTGTGTGTGTGTGTGTGTGTGTGTGTGTGTGTGTTTAGAGTTTTCTTTTTATATAAAAATTCTTACAGCTTTGTTTCTTTTATGAAATTGGTAATACAATATATTTTGGGCTTGGGTTTTTTTGTTTTAGAATCTATTAAATAGGAAATCTCTCGATTTGAACAGGAGGAGAAAAGGAAATTTATTTTTAAAAATAACACTTATAGGAAAACAGCCAAAAGGGCATATAGTGCATATCATGCCTATGTATGTCAGGAAGCAGGTGAAAAGGCAGTTTGTGCCTTTCACAAACATACAAAAGTATGAACGGCTCTACACATACTCTAAACTCCCGAATTCTAAACTTCATTATATAAAACACCACTTGAAACATGTATCGGAACCGTCCAGTCATTTCAAACCTGAAGGTGAATAGGTGCATTTAGACAGTTGCAAATGGATGGTGCCCGCACGCATAAGGCATCCAAGCTCAGGCCACCAACCGTCAGGGGTTGAGGAGGAGCATCCCCATAAAGGTGGCAGGAGAGGACTGTGAGCCCGAAGACGTCTATTTTTGTAGAAAAGTCTTTCCATATTTTATGCTCTTGGAGCTCTTCAAACGGTAACTAAAAATCTTTATGATCATTATGTAAATTTGTAGCAGATTAAACCTGTATTTTGTTTTCCTCCATTTTGGAGAACCTTATGCAACTTCTCAAACTTTTTTTTTTTTTTTTTGCACAAATGTTAACTTAGATACAATAATCGTGTATGTTTTCTTTCATCAGGACTCAGCTAAATACCCTACTTAATGAAATGGCAGTATCCTCAGAAGTTTTTGTGTGCTCAGTTTTTTATTATTTTATGTATGTGCCTAAGCCTCTACCTGTAAGTTCCAAATAGACAAGAATTTTTGTTTTCAGTTCCTCCCAACACCAGAGTCTAACAGTCATTGGTGAACATGGGTGCTGACGTTCCTTTTGTTCCCTGAGTTATTCCCCACGCTGGTTTCTGGGTTCTGGCAGCACTTCTCTCTGCCACTCACTTGGTTCTCAGCGAACGCAGCGCCGTGGTTCTTACTCTAGCACACCTCACCTCTACCTGGGCCACAGCTCGCTCCTTATACATCTTCTGCACATCCTTTATGACTAGTCTTATACACATAGTAAGTACTAAAAAAAGTTGTGTTTTTTTGTTTGTTTTTTAGAGAGAGAAAGAGAGAGCAGATACGCAGGTACTCAAGAATGGTGGGGAGGGGCGCCTGGGTGGCTCAGTCGGTTGAGCGTCAGACTTGGGCTCAGGTCATGATCTCACAGTTCATGGGTTTGAGCCCCCTGTCAGGCTGTGTGCTGACAGCCCGGAGCCTGGAGCCTGCTTCGGATTCTGTGTCTCCCTCTGTCTCTGCCCCTAACCCACTTGCATTCTGTCTCTGTCTCTCTGAAAAATCAGTAAACATTTAAAAAAATTAATAAAAAAAATAGAGTGGTGGGAGCGGGAGAGGGAAAGGGAGAAAGGGGGAGAGAGAGAGAGACAATCAAGCAGGCTTTGTCCCACAACCGTGAGATCATGACCTGAGCTGAAATCAAGTGCTGGATTTTTAACTGACTGAGCCACCCAGATGCCCCCAAAAATATTTTTTTAAGTTGATAACATGAATTTGGGTGAAGCATAAATGTGATTAGACTGCCGAAAATGCAGGAAAATATAGGAGTTTGAAATGAATATGTTCTTGGTAAATATGTATAGGCAAACATTAAGTCACTTTATTTTAATAAATAATTACTGGGTCAATAATAAACAAGAAGCCTGTAAAATATTTCTTATTTTCAATTATATACACATGTATTATTTCAGGAGCACTCTCATGAACTGATGACAGGAGTGTAAATTGGTACAGTTATTATGGAGGGCAGGTTGGAATATGTATCCAAAGCCTAGAAGTCATGATGATATTTAAGTTTATCCCAAGGAAATGATCATAGATGTGCACAGAGATTTAGCTATAAGAGTTTTATCACAGGGTTATTTGTAGACAGTGAAAAATGAAAAACATACTATCTCACAAGTGACTATAAGAATAAAGTATATTTTATCAAGTCAGTGTGAAATAACATTCAACCATTGTATGTGAGATTGTGGAAGAGAAGTTAATGAGTATGGAATAAAAGGTTATTTATAGGCAGTTCTATTTGTGGAACTGTGGGCTATTATACATCTTGAGTGACTTTCCCAAGTGGAAGTGTTGAAATCTGAATAAGATAAAGTGTATACTTTCAGAACACTATTACCTGAAGTGAAAACAACACATCTTTTATATCCCAAATGAAATGAAAGCAAGACTCTGGAAAGTGAGCATCAAGCTGGCTTTTGCCCTGAGTTCCTGCTAAAACACGAAGCATGTATAACATACCCTTTCAGGGCTGCACAGGTTACAGACATCTAATAGCATATTCCTCACAGGCCTCAGGCTCCAAAGAGCTGCACCAGCAGTGTAAGAACAAAAGAAAAATAAACCTTATTTTAGACAAGGAGAAGGCAAGGAAATTTGCCTATCTTGAACCTTAATTTGAAGGGAAAGGTGTAAAATAGCAAAGCACTAAAAATAGCCAAGATACTCCCAAACAGAAAAACAAGATAGCGGAAGTTGTCACTCTAGTTATCAAGACCTATTATAAAGAAGGAGAAATTAGGGGTGCCTGGGTGGCTCAGTCAGTTAAGCATCCGACTCCTGGTATCAGCTCAGGTCATGATCTAGGTTTTGAGTTCGAGCCCTGCATCCGCTTGGGATTCTCTGTCTTCCTCTCTCTCTGCCTCTGTCTCTTTCTCTCAAAATAAATAAACATTTTTTTTTTAAAAAAGAGGGAGAAATTAAGACAGTGTAGTGTTAACAGAAAGTTAGAAAAGCACACTAACAGAACAGGAGAAAGAGGCACAGGACAGTGCATACATGGACAGGGCTCATGAGTGGAAAAGGATGAACTGGTCAATGAAGAGTGCTCAGACTATTGGTCATCCGTACGGAAAACTGTAATTGGATCTCTTAACTCCACAGCAAACATAAAAAATAATTTCAGATGTATTAAGACTTACATGTAACAGGAAAAAAATGATAATAGTCTGAGGAGACAACATAAAATAATAACTTTCTGACCTCGGAATAGGGAAAGCTTTCTTAAATAAGTCACAAGAAATGCAAACTGTAAAAGAAAACATTGAAATTTCAACTACAAAAAATAGGAACTTTCACTCATGAGGTAATATAGTATTGACAATGTAGCAGCTACATGCATCAACGTAGTGAATCCCAAAACATAATCCTGAGTGAAACGCAGTAATTAAAGAATACATACAATATCATTTCATTTATATAAAGTTTTGTGAAAGAGAAAACTAAAAACTCTGTTTTCTTCTAGGAGTTTTACAGTTCCAGGTCTTATATTTTATAATTCTTTAATCCATTTCAAGTTAATTTTTGTAGGTGGCTAAAATAGGGATCCAGTTTCATTCTTTTACGTGTGGATATCCAATTTTCCCAGCATTTTTCATGTTAAAATTTTCTTAGAGGAAGTAGTGGAAAGATACCTGCCAAGTGCTAAAAAAAAAATGTCAGCCTCACCATGGTCAGAGGTTACAGGTGATTTTGATTTTCTTCTTTGGTTTAATCTCAATTTTATGAAGCTCTTACCTATTGTTTCTATAAAATGATAGAGGTTGTTAATAATGTTTGCAGAAAGAGTGTTCATTTTCCTTCCTGACCCCTCCACGAGGCATATAATGTATTGATACTGACATATATTGTCATATTACCTAGAGGGGACTACAGAAGCTGCCCTCTATCCTCAGAATTTGTGAGGTTCTTCTAGCCTAAAGAAAAAAGGGAACTGAAGGTAGTTCTATTTTCTACCTGCCTTGTCTTGACTTGGTCACTCTCAGAATTATACTATTGGTGATGCTCTCAACAACCCCAGCAGTGCTGTTCATGTCATCTGTGTCTGTAGTTTGTCAGTAAGTAAAAACCATTGTAATAAACTGAGAACAAGTGTGACCTGGAACTCATGGATGTATTCATAAATTTACTTTTGTTTCTCGCTGTCTTTTTAAACCTGCTTGGAAGGAGTCATCCTTTTCTTCGACCTGGATTAAAACCTGGGGGGGTCTTGGGGCGCCTGGGTGGCTCAGTCGGTTGAGTGGCCAACTTCAGCTCAGGTCATGATCTCGCAGTCCATGAGTTCAAGCCCCACGTCGGGCTCTGTGCTGATAGCTGGGAGCCTGGAGCCTGCTTCTGTTTCTGTGTCTCCCTCTCTCTCTGCCCCTCCCCTGTTCACGCTCTCTCTCTGCCTTTCAAAAATGAATAAATGTTAAAAAAAAAAAAAAAAAAAAAAAACATGGGGAGGTCTATTGAATTTTCTGCTCCAACTTAACTAATGGACACTTTCATTCGCAAATACCCTCTCAATGCATTAGTTCAGAGGGTCCGCTTCAAAATACTAACAACACTTCACTCTTCATAACTGTTGGCCTAAACCCAGCCAGGGCTTACCACATGAACCGAAGGTCTGCAAAGAAGGCACGATCTGTTACTGCTGTCTTTCCCCAGTCTAGTGATTTCTGACTCAGCACCATGCACCACATCCTGGAATGGGCTTCCTTGACTTGCACCATTGTCTGATGGTTTAGTGCTCCCTGGGCCTGGCAGGGACGTAAAGTAACCCTTTCCATCATGTGCCCTTAGTGTAGGGTTGCCATATGAAGGGGGGGAAACACAGGACACCCAAATAAACTTGAATTCCAGGCACACAACAAATAATTTTTAGTATATCTCAAATGTTGCTTGTCTGAAATTCAAATATTGCATGGGATATACCAAAAAATTATTCATTGTTTATCTCAACTTAATTATATGTCCTACATTTTATCTGGCATCTCTACCTTTGCTCTTTTTTTGGGTTCTTCCCAATATCACTCCCTAAACCCAGACAAGGTCTGTCATCAAAATGGGAAGTCCCCTTTACCTCTTAGATTCTGCCCCAGCCATAAACTGACTGCCTCTTACTGTTGAGGTCTCTTCAGCTACCAGGATACCCTCTGGGCAAGATCCCTTTTATATGTCCCCAAGCTGATCCTCAGTCGGAGTGCCACAACCCATCCCTGGGATTCACTGCCATCTGCCTGGCCTCTGGAGGGGTTCAAAGTACCTTTTGCAGCCCAAGGAGCTGGATCTACGTGCTCACCAATGTGAGGGAATGTATATCGAGCTGAATTTCTTTCCTCTAGGCTTAAGGTTAGGAGGCAGCAACTGTGTTCACTGCCTCTCCCTTGGTGGTGATGTGAGGCAGGGAGAGGGGACTGTTCTGTCCAAAGAAGTGATTCTCCAAAATCTCTTTCAATATCCACATGCTGAACCTTTTAAAATTTTTGATGTGGAATCCAGTAATCCTATAATCAGTCATTAGCTCACTTCCTTGACAGTTTGGATCCTGGTAGTTTGAATCATTACTTGCTTTGGTGTACAAAATCTTTTCTATCTTGGAACCTCAGTGACAATTGCCGAGTTAACATCAGGATGACACACAGTGCATATCCATCTCTGCTCAAGTGCTCAAATCCTACGGCCTTCTTTCTCAACCAACAGCTGTGACTGCCTCCCTGGGTGGAAAGGAGATCTCTGCACGGAGACAGTTTCCACCTGTGACCCTGAACATGACCCTCCACACCACTGTAGCAAAGGAGCAACTTGTGTTTCATTGCCTCATGGGTATACCTGTTCCTGTCCTCTGGGAACCACTGGAATCCACTGTGAACAAGGTAAGGCAGAATTTCAACTCCTGCTTGTTCACAAATTAAGTCAGTTTCCTTTTCAAAAGGACAATGAAAAATGTATAATCATCCTCGGCTTGCATAAGATCTGGATTTCCTCCACATTTACAAGCGCACTACAGGATAGGAGGGAGTGGGTGGAATAGGGCAGTCTTGTTCTCTCCATCATAGAGACGAACCCAAGTTATTTCTCTGCTGTCCTCCTTGCAGCCCAATAGCACAAACTCATCTTCATGGAGCCCACTCACCTAACACTGGCAGGAGAAGAAATGTGCTTCTCTACTGCCCATCATCCCCAAACCACAAGCGACAACTCCACACCGCATTTAATGCTTTCTCCTCCTAGAACTTCCCTGACCATCTCTGCCTACCCCAGCCTTTACAGACAAGACTGGGTTAATAGAACTCTGCCACCTTTAAACCTCCTCAATCACGCCATAACCCTCTGCTAAAGCTCTAGGAAGCCTAGAACAAGAGAACTTCTCAGGTGAACAGTGACCACAAGCACAAGGTCTAAATGGGGACCTTGGAAACTGAGTCCCGTGGAAGAAATGAGGAAAGCATACACTGCTTAATATCTCAAGTCTTGCATGGGGCGCCTGGGTGGTGGAGTTGGGTAAGCATCCGACTTCAACTCAGGTCATGATCTCACAGTTCATGGGTTTGAGCCCTGTGTTGGGCTCTGTGCTGACAGCTCAGAGCCTGGAGCCTGCTTTGGATTCTGTGTCTCCCTCTATCTCTGCCCCTCCCCTGCTCGCAATCTGTCTGTCTCAAAATAAATAATAAAATTTTTTTAACACATCTCAAGTCCTGCAGCTTCTAAAAATCAATACTTAATATTTCATTTTGTCATATTTGGTGTAGTTCTAAATTTCTCAGCAAAACTGGTCTCAAAGAAGACTCCATAATGCCATGTTCAGAGTCCTAACAATTCAGTTGTATAACAGGCACAGTTGTGTTACCCTAAGGCTAATAGAATGGCCTGACTGAAGCTGCCCAGCCAGCCAGTCAGGATCCAGCTGCACAACTCAGGTGGGTCCTGTTGTTCATTTTGTTGCCACCTGCTGGCTGCTATCTTGTCTAGTTTAAATATCAGTAGGGATGATTCTGGATCTTGGGGCTGGCTGGGACTTAAAAACAGTGTGGCAAGGAATCCAAACTCGCAGTTAAGGAATATGATCAGATGAAGCCAGAAAAATAGGGGGACATAGACTTTTACCTACTATCTCCTGGTTTCCTGAGATTGGAGAATCCACTATTATTCTATCCCACCTCACCCTCCATCCAGAAGATAAAGCTTTAGCCTTTATTTCCCCTATTTAGGAACAGAGGCTGGCATAGAAGGACAGGAACCAATCATCAATTGTGTTATATACACCTTTGCATAATTTGGGGGGGGGGGTATTGTAATATATTCATATGTGTGGTAAGAACTAATTTAATCTCTCTCAGATCACTTTATCAAATATACTAATGCAAACATTTTTTATCCTATGTCCTTTGAGATTCTGTGAGTGTTTAACTCTCATCCAAAATTCAAAAGTGTTAATAAATAGAAGACATTGGAGATTTAGAATACCAGTGATTTAGTGACAGAAATTTTTAATCATGTCTTAAGGTGTGACTATAAAATAATGAGATACAGTTTTGTGCCTGACTTATGGAAATCAGTCTTTTTCATAATGACATATGGCAGATCTTGATCTTTTTTAAATGCCTGTTCTTAGTTCCTAGAATTGCCACACTCCACCCTGGAATAGGAATTTTATTCATACTCTTTCCTCTGCCTTAAATGCTCTCGTGTTCCTCTCCACAGTTAGCTAACACTTATTTATCCTTCAGATTTCAACTCAGACTTTACTTCTTTAGGGAAGCATTCCCAGATTTCCTGTTATAGAACTGAGGGCAGTGACCATGCCTGTTTTTGTCTATTGTTGTTGAATCTCTATCACCCATCACATAGTGCAGATAAAAAAAAAAAAATATATATATATATATATATATATATATATATATACACATTTCAACTTACTGGTTCTAAAATAATAAAAACTGATTGTGATAGTTTTCAAGAAATAGTTCCTGACTTTAGTGAAAAGTGAAGTACTTGAAACTTTACCAAGATGATGTACCTCTATTACTCCCAAAGAGATAGCTATTAGAAAGTGAAAGAAATAATAAGACAAGTTCACAGAAGGGCTAGTGGCTATAACAATAGGGAAAGCTTAAAAGCTCAAATGGTGAAAGCCTAGGGGATTAACCCAAAGTTTGAGTGGGTGTATATAAATAAATAATATTGGTATGTATATAAATAAATTATATAGAGAGATGGTAGATTAGAGAGGATAGATGATAGGTAGATAGATGAAAGAGATAATAGATAGATGAGAGAGAGGGAAATAGTGACAATAATAAAATTATTTCATAGAGAGTTTACAAACTATGATAAAAGCTGCCAAAAAATTATGTCACTCCCATAATTTTCCTTCTTCCTCTTCTATTTCCACATTCCAAGAAACCTTAAGTCTTAGAAACAAAATTAATTGAACTGCACATGGAACCTCAGACTTACAGCTTTCATACCTGCCTAGTTTTATGACCACCTTTTTTTTTTTAAGTTTATTGATTTATTTTGAGAGAGAGAGAGGAAGAAAGAGGGTGCACAAGCAGGGGAGGAGCAGAGAGAAAGAGAGGGAGAGAGAAAATCCCAAGCAGGCTCCACACTATCAGTACAGAGCCCCACTCGGGGCTTGATCCTATAACTCTGGGATCATGACCTGAGCCAAAAGCAAGAGTCAGATGCTTAACTGACAGAGCCACTCAGGTGACCCATGACCATCTTTATTGTAAGTAAGCCCCACCCCTAATACAAATCAAAACTCATGTTTACAATCTCTGAATGAGAAGAAACCAAAATGCAATTGCTATTTAAATCTGATGAAGCTGTGAAGGGTAGGGATGGTGAAATGGTGTCATTTGCCTCAAAAATGCAGTCTAGCATTAGTAACCTTTGTTCTTTTCTCCTTCCCTTGGAGTAATGCTTATAGAATGGATTATTCACTAAAATGTTAAAATTGGGTACCAGTTCCAGACCAGGTGTTGGAAATACTCCCTTAACAAGACAGCTGCCCAGCCTCCATAAAAGTTACATTCCAATAGGAGGAGTCAGGCAAACACCATATCCACCAATCAGTGAAGAAAGATACAGACTGAGTTAATGTCATAAAGGAAATAAAGCAGAAGGGGAGAAAGGAAGCCATTGGAAGAGTACATTTTAGTTGGGATGGCCAGGATCGGACTCTTTTAAGTGGGACATTTGAGCTCATCTAGTGAGAATTAGCCATGTGTGAAGTCATGTGGGACAAGTACTCTAGGCAGAGGCTAAACCCAGTAATAGGAAAATAATATTACTTATTTGAGAGAGAGAAAGGCAGCCAGTATTCCCAGAATAGGAGATGGTATTATAAGATGACTTCGGAAAGGCACGCAGAAGTCAGATCATACAGAGTCTTGGAAAACATGGTAAAGAATTTTAATTTCATGCTAACAAAATAAGAAGCCTGTGAAGACTATAAGCGGGAGATTTGCATCCTGGTGCTTCAAGTAACTCGTGATTTCGTTTCTGCTGTTTAACTTTCTAAGCCTCAGTTTCATTATCTGTAAAGTGGCAATAGTAAGTGTGCCACCTATTTGCCACGTGCCCCGCCCTTCCTCCTACTCGCACCCCTTCCTCTCTGCTCTGTACCCCAGAGGCCCTCTCAGAGGATTGCATCCATGGGATCCCTTCCATTCTGCCTCCAGTTGAGTTTAGACAACAGAAGTCACCAGCAATTGTTGGGAGGAAGGAGAGTGAGACAGGGTATTTATTTCCCTAGATTCCTTGCCACTAGGTCGCCAAAATTTACCTTTCCCCAAGGACACAGTTTCTGTCAGGAGATCCTCACCTTCTCCAGCTTCAGGCCTAAGAGTGAAAACAGCTCCCTATTGAGACAAAGCCCAGAGCAACACCCCAGCTCCTGCAGTTTCCCTGAACCCTGCCCACATCTTGGTAAATGGTCTTCATTCCCTTATTTTCAAACTACTCCACATGAGCATACCATCTGTTCACTGCCAGGACCCTCACTGATATAATAACCATGATTTTGCCCACTTTACAAAATTCATGGGAGGCAGTGTATATAAAAGTTCTTTATTAAGTATAAAGTGCTATAAAATATAAAGTATTATTTTTTTCCTCTTGTTCTCAAGATCCAAAATTCAGACCAACACTCATAATAAAATAATTGAGCCATATTATGTATTAAATCTACATTTTGGTATCAAGTGTTCCAGGAGTGTAGAATCACAGGACATCACCAATCATCTTCTAGTCCAACAGTATCAATTTATAAATGAGGAGACTAATGCTCAGAGAAATTAAATAATGTACCAAAAGTCTCAGAATCAAGTCTCTTGACTCTCAATCCAATTATTAGTAGCTTCTTAATAATTAGTTAATAAATACGAGCACAGTATATCACCATCGAGTTCACTAACACTCTGTTTCTAGATCTTAGCAGTCCCTTATAATAGCCATTCCATAAGTAAATATGGCATAGGAATTAACAATGTAGAGGTAACATATTTATTAACAACTATCATACTCCAGTTATCTAAGAAAGCCTAATAACAGAGCAATGTAATCATTAAAATTCAAATAACTTCAGAACTAAAATTTGTGTTTGAATGAGTCATCAATGGGTAGGATTGAAAAGAACCTTAAAAATCACTTACTTAATCCCAACTCTTCTACTTCGAAAGAGGTAAAAATCAAAACTCTGAATTAGGGATGCCTGGGTGGCTCAGTCAATTAAGAGACTAACTCTTGAATTCAGCTCAGGTCATGATCTCACAGTTGTGAAATCCAGCCCTGCATGGGGCTCCAAGCTGAGCATGGAGACTGCTTGGGATTCTCTATCTCCCTCTCCCCCCGACCCCTTCCAGTTTGCCTTCACGAGAACCACCCCCCCCAAACCAAAACAAAACCAAGAACCTCTAAATTAGTGGAACTAAGAATTTAAGCTTTCACATGGCCAATCCAGTGAGTTTCCCATTACACTGTATTACCTACATTTATAATCAAAATATATAAACTACCAGTCACATGAAATGAGTAAAAACCTGTGCAGCCTGTGTTATGCATAACTGGTTAATAAAATCTTTGTCCCAGTATTTTAAATACTTTTAAGTATTTTTTAAATTTTATTTATTTATTTAGAGAGCAGGAGAGAAGCAAAGGGAGAGAGAGAGAGAGAGAGATTGAGAGAATCCCAAGCAGGCTCCACACACACACAGAACCCAACTCAGGGCTCTCATGAACCATGAGATCACGACCTAAGCCGAAATCAATAGTCGGATGCTTAACTGACTGAGCCACCAGGGGCCCCAAAATAGTTAAGTATTTTAAAGTGTATGTATGTATCTGATCAAAGGGTTGCTGGGGGAAATTTTCTATACCAGCATTACAGTTTAAGTAGTAAAATTTGATTTTGTCTGTCCCTTACTCTTAAGATGTCTAACTAATGGGAAAGAGAGATCTTTCAAGCCCCTTGAAACATTTACCTG
Source organism: Herpailurus yagouaroundi (assembly GCF_014898765.1). Lineage (NCBI taxonomy): Eukaryota > Metazoa > Chordata > Mammalia > Carnivora > Felidae > Herpailurus > Herpailurus yagouaroundi. The sequence goes on along the minus strand of NW_024412394.1, from coordinate 26,037,186 downwards.
TAACTGTCAGAAAGAAAAATCCATTTAAGGACAAGAGAAGGAGAATTCGTGATTGGCATACTTTCTTTTCACCATGGCCCTAACCCAAACTCCTCAGGAATTCCAGAGGTATGGTGCTGTAGTAAGGAAAATATCAACAGACCACTTGAATTCGATGGCTTTAAGGGTCACCGCCACCAAAAATGATTCCAAAATATCTGAGCCTAGTTCCAGAAGCACAGGAATTCACAATGTTCACATTGTCTGGCCCAGAAACCAGCTCAGACTTGTGTTTTTTAAACAACCAAGGGACCCAAACCAGCTTTACAAATTAAACTGAAGATAAAGAAGGGTGGTCAGCAAACAACAGCATCTGGATTCGACAGTTCACAGGACTATTGATCTTAATTTAGAAAGAAATAACAGGATAGGGTAAATGTTTTGCAATCCAGTTTGGTCATTAAAATATTCCATTTCCAACAGAACTCTGGTTTACAATTATTTTGCAAGACAGACAATATGCCAAGTTTCTTTTCTCATACACTCAAATCTTGTTCCTTTGCTTTTGTGTATGTGTGTGTGTTGTAGCTGTATTTCCTGTTAGAATCTGTGTTTTACAACTATACATATAACCTTTCCTGAATCATAAAATCTCTCCTCTGGATTTATTTTTCCCACATTATTGGTAAATTGCTTTTTCCTATTTACCACTAAATTTTAGCTATTGCATATTGGTGACATTTAGCCAAATGAGATTCTGTAATATGTGTGTTTTTACCTTTTAGTCTGGAAGATACAGAAAATGTTTCCATTTTTCTTACATTCTTTACATCTTTAGTGAATTTTTTTTCTCATTCATTTCTCATTCCCTAAGGTAAAGAAACCCACTCATATGCTGGCAGTTAGAATGAAACAAGCAAATATTCAAGCTACCTAGTCAGTCTTGATGCCAAGAATACTTTATGGTCCCTAGCTTTCATTGAAATTAATTCAAGGTCATAGAGAAGCTCAGTTCTTCAAGCCTTCCTGACACACGGGGTGCCTTCCTGCCAAGTCTTTGGTTTTCCTGATAGTAACGAAAAGGGTCCACAACACTATAGATGGCAATTTCAACAATCATTACTGTTTGCCTATTTTCAGATATTCATTTCCAGGTGCTTTTAGCTATGTGGTAATAGAGCAGGTAATCCACAAGCTTTCTTCATAGAAAAGAAAAATGAATTGTAGTCTTTATTTCCCCTACTTTTAATCCCATCTTATTAGTAAGGATGTGGTTATATGTATCCTAGATCCTCTATCTCTACAATTTTATAATACTAGTAAAAAATAAACAGGAACTAGCTATAATCCCTAGGAACACATATTTTAATTATTTAATCTTCTTTCTGTGTCCTTTAATACAACCTGCTAAATGATAAATTAAACTCAGTAAGGCAGTGAATTATATATAACAATTCTAATGTTTATGTGAACATTAAGCTTTTTGAGTGTCCAAAGGAATAGAAGTTGCAGGTGAGTCTTAGTAGAAAGAAACAGACACAACTGCTTTTTCCTAACCTTGGACTTTGGACAAGTTAAGTTAGCTTTCCTGAACATGAGGCTTCTCAAGTGTGAAAAAAAGGTAAAAAACAAATATGTGAAAATCTCTGTTTGGAGGAAATTTTTGGCCAAAGTCTGGAGAGTCCATTCTCTTTGTCAAGTCCTAAGTTAATGATTACTACTTTTTATAAGGTAGTGAGTGAAAGTTAAGAACTATGAGAGGTTTTTCTTCAACAAAGTCCTTTTGATTTTGTATTCAAGATAACATTAAGTAATAAACAGAAAGCACTCACAATGAATCTTCAGCTCTCTACTGCTAATGTTTCCTCCCCTGAAATGTTTTACATGTTTAAACATAAATACCCTGTTCCCCGCAGTGAAAAAAATTTTTTTTGCTTACAGTCAATTTCTGTGGCTAGGGCTTGGTTGCCTCTTCCCCCGTGGCAGGTTTGTGCACCTTCTTTTAATATGAAACGATGCACAGTGCTAAGATCCAACCACAAACTTTACTTTCTAATTGGGGGAACTAAGAGACAGGCTCCCTCTAGTTTCTACTAGAAATATTGAAAAGTGACAAGCAAACTAAAAAGTTTTCATAATCGCTAAAGATACAAAGATTGCAAAATATTATTCCATGTTCTTCTTTTGTTAAAGTCTGTACACTTTATCTTAAGAAAAATTTAAAAAGCAAACCTCCCTGTACCATGCTGTTCTAGTGGCCAAGGAATATCACAAGGCAACAGTCAAGAAAGCCCGGTGGTCTGAGAGGCAAAATTGTCTAAGAGTCTCCTAACACACCTCATGATGAGGAGTCACTGAAATAAAAGAGGCCAGCACAGTACCTAGTACACAAGAAGTACTCCATAAATGATTAGCCCCATCCTACAGACAAAGAAGAAAGTACTAGATTACGCTTATGTTAAATGTAGACAACGTCCGCATAGATATTTTGATCGATTTTATTTTAAAAAGAGGAGTTAGTCCAGGGGCGCCTGGGTGGCGCAGTCGGTTAAGCGTCCGACTTCAGCCAGGTCACGATCTCGCGGTCCGTGAGTTCGAGCCCCGCATCAGGCTCTGGGCTGATGGCTCAGAGCCTGGAGCCTGTTTCTGATTCTGTGTCTCCCTCTCTCTCTGCCCCTCGCCCGTTCATGCTCTGTCTCTCTCTGTCCCAAAAATAAATAAACGTTGGAAAAAAAAATTTTTTTTTAAAAAAAAAAAAAAAAAATAGTAGTAATTCTTAAAAATTTTTTTTTTTTTTTTTTTTTGGTGTTTATTTATTATTGAGAGAGAGAGCACAAGTTGGGAGAGGCAGAGAGACAGGGGGAACAAGGATCCAAACTGGGCTCTGTGCTGACAGCAAAGAGCCCGATGAAGGGCTCAAGCTTACAAACCATGAGATCATGACCTGAGCCAAAGTCAAATGCTTAACTGACTGAGCCACCCAGGCACCCCAAGTTATTCTTAAGTTAGAATATTTTATTTTTTTTAACTTGTTTTATTTTTTATTTTTTTTAATTTACATCCAAATTAGTTAGCATACATTGCAACAGTGATTTCAGGAGTAGGTTCCTTAGTGACCCTTACCCATTTAGCCCATCCCCCCTCCCACAACCCCTCCAGTAACCCTGTTTGTTCTACATATTTATGAGTCTCCTCTGTTTTTCCCCCTCCCTGTTTTTATATTATTTTTGTTTCCCTTCCCGTATATTCATCTGTTTTGTCTCTTAAAGTCCTCATGAGTGAAGTCATATGATTTTTCTCTTTCTCTAATTTCACTTAGCATAATACCCTCCAGTTCCATCCACGTAGTTGCAAATGGCAAGGTTTCATTCTTTTTGATTGCTGAGTAATATTCCATTTTATATATATATACATCTTCTTTATCCATTCATCCATCGATGGACATTTGGGCTCTTCCATACTTTGGCTATTGTTGATAGTGCTGCTATAAACATGGGGGTGCATGTGTCCCTTCGAAACAGCACACCTGTATCCCTTGGATAAATGCCTAGTAGTGCAATTGCTGGGTCTAGGGTAGTTCTATTTTTAGTTTTTTGAGGAACCTCCATACTGTTTTCCAGAGTGGCTGCACCAGCTTGCATTGCCACCAACAATGCAAAAGAGATCCTCTTTCTCCGCATCCTCGCCAACATCTGTTGTTGCCTGAGTTATTAATGTTAGCCATTCTGACAGATATAAGGTGGTATCTCATTGTGGTTTTGATTTATATTTCCCTGATGATGAGTGATGTTGAGTATTTTTTCATGTGTCGGTTGACCATCTGGATGTCTTCTTTAGAGAAGTGTCTATTCATGTCTTTTGCCCATTTCTTCACTGGATTATTTGTTTTTTGGGTGTGGAGTTTGATAAGCTCTCATTTGCAAGTATCTTTTCCCATTCTGTCAGTTGCCTTTTAGTTTTGTTGATTGTTTCCTTCGCTGTGCAAAAGCTTTTTATCTTGATGAGGTCCCAGTAGCTCATTTTTGCTTTTGTTTCCCTTGCCTCTGGAGACGTGTTGAGTAAGAAGTTATGTGGGCAAGATCAAAGAGGTTTTTGCCTGCTTTCTCCTCGAGGATTTTGATGGCTTCCTGTCTTACATTGAGGTCTTTCATCCATTTTGAGTTTATTTTTGTGTATGGTGTAAGAAAGTGGTCCAGGTTCATTCTTCTGCATGTTGCTGTCCAGTTTTCCCAGCACCACTTGCTGAAGAGACTGTCTTTATTCCATTGGATATTCTTCCCTGCTTTGTCAAAGATTAGTTGGCCATACATTTGTGGGTCCATTTCTGGGCTCTCTATTCTGTTCCATTGATCTGAGTGTCTGTTCTTGTGCCAGTACCATACTGTATTGATTATAGCTTTGTAATGTAGCCTGAAGTCTGGGATTGTGATGCCTCCTGCTTTGGTTTTCTTTTTCAAGATTGCTTTGGTTTTCTTTTTCAAGATTGCTTTGGCTGTTCAGGGTCTTTTCTGGTTCCATACAAATTTTAGGATTATATGTTCTAGCTCTGTGAAGAATGCTGGTGTTATTTTGATAGGCATTTCATTGAATATGTAGATTGCTTTGGGTAGTATCAACATTTTAACAATATTTGTTCTTCCTATCCAGGAGCATAGAATCTTTTTCCATTTTGTTTGTGTCTTCTTCAGTTTCTTTCATAAACTTTCTATAGTTTTCAGTATATAGATTTTTCACCTCTTTGGTTAGATTTATTCCTAGGTATTTTATGGTTTTTTTGTGCAACTATAAATGGGATCGATTCCTTGATTTCTCGGTCACTTCATTGTTGGTGTATAGGAATGCAGCCGGTTTCTGTGCATTGATTTTATATCCTGCAACTTTGCTGAATTCATGAATTCACTGCTAGAAGCAGTTTTTTGGTGGAATCTTTTGGGTTTTCCATATAGAGTATCATGTCATCTGCGAAGAGTGAAAGTTTGACCTCCTCCTGGCTGATTTGGATGCCTTTTATTTCTTTGTGTTTTCTGATTGCAGAGGCTAAGACTTCCAATACTATGTTGAATAACAGTGGTGAGAGTGGACATCCCTGTCTTGTTCCTGACCTTAGGGGGAAAGCTGTCAGTTTTTCCCCATTGAGGATGATATTAGCGTTGAGTCGTTCATATATGGCTTTTATGATCTCGAGGTATGCTTCTTCTATCCCTACTTTCTTGAGGGTCTTTATCAAGAAAGGATGCTGTATTTTGTCAAATGCTTTCTCTGCATCTATTGAGAGGATCATATGGTTCTTGTCCTTTCTTTTATTGATGTGATGAATCACGTTAATTTTTTTTGCAGATATTGAACCAGCCCTGCATCCCAGGTATAAATCCCACTTAGTCGCGGTGACTAATTTTTTTAATGTATTGGTGCATCCGGTTGGATAATATCTTGTTGAGGATTTTTGCATCCATGTTCATCAGGGAAATTGGTCTATAGTTCTCCTTTTTAGTGGGGTATGTCTGGTTTTGGAATCAAGGTAATGCTGGCTTCATAGAAAGAGTTTGGAAGTTTTCCTTCCATTTCTATTTTTGGAACAGCTTCAAGAGAATAGGTGCTAACTCTTCCTTAAATGTTTGGTAGAATTCCCCTGGAAAGCCATCTGGCCCTGGACTCTTGTTTTTTGGAAGATTTTTGATTACTAATTCGATTTCCTTACTGGTTATGGATCTGTTCAAATTTTCTATTTCTTCCTGTTTCAATTTTGGTAGTGTATATGTTTCTAGGAATTTGTCCATTTCTTCCAGATTGCCCATTTTATTGGCATATAATTGCTCATAATATTCTCTTATTATTGTTTGTATTTCTGCTGTGTTGGTTGTGATCTCTCCTCTTTAATTCTGGGTTTTATTTATTTGGGTCCTTTCCTTTGTCTTTTTGATCAAACTGGCTAGTGGTTTATCAAGTTTGTTAATTCTTTCAAAGAACCAGCTTCTGGTTTCATTGATCTGTTGTACTGCTTTTTTATTGGCTTTGATAGCATTAATTTCTGCTCTGATCTTTTATTATTTCCTGTCCTCTGCTGGTTTGGGGTTTTATATGCTGTTCTTTTGGCAGCTCCTTAAGGCATAAGGTTAGGTTGTGTATCTGAGATCTTTCTTCCGTCTTTAGGAAGGCCTGGATTGCTATATACTTTCCTCTTATGACCACCTTTGCTGCGTCCCAGAGGTTTTGGGTTGTGGTGTTATCATTTTCATTGGCTTCCGTATACTTTTTAATTTCCTCTTTAACTTCTTGGTTGGCCCATTCGTTATATAGAAGGATGTTCTTCAGTCTCCAAGTATTTGTTACCTTTCCAAATTGTTTCTTGCAGTTGATTTCGAGTTTCATAGTGTTGTGATCTGAAAATATGCACGGAATCATTTCGATCTTTTTATACTTACTTAGGGCTGATTTGTATCCCAGTATATGGTCTATTCTGGAGAATGTTCCATGTCCACTAGAGAAGAATGTATATTCTGCTGCTTTAGGATGAAATGTTCTGAAAATATATGTTAAGTCCATCTAGTCCAGTGTATCATTCAAAGGCATTGTTTCCTTGTTGATTTTTTGATTTGATGATCTGTCCATTGCTGTGAGTGGGGTGTTGAAGTCTCCTATTATTATGATATTACTATCGATGAGTTTCTTTATGTTTGTGATTGATTTATATATTTGGGTGCTACCACATTTGGCAGATAAATGTTTACAATTGTTAGGTCTTTTTGGTGGATAGACCCCTTGATTATGATATAATGCCCTTCTGCATCTCTTGATACGGTCTTTATTTTATTTTTTTTTTAAGTTTTATTTGGTAAAATATATATCACATAACACTTGACATTTAAACCATTTTAAGTGTATGATTCAGGGCCATAAAGTACATTCCCAATGTTGTATAACCATCACCATTGTCTACTTCCAAAATATGTTCATCCCCCCAAAGAGAAACTCTATAACCACTAAGCAGTAACTCTGTTCATTATCCCCCAGCCCCTGATAACCTCGTTCCATTTTCTGTCTTTATAAATTTGCCTGTTCTAGATATTTCACGTACGTGAAATGTTATTTCTTTTCTTTTTTTTCAATATATGAAATTTATTGTCAAATTGGTTTCCATACAACACCCAGTGCTCATCCCAAAAGGTGCCCTCCTCAATACCCATCACCCACCCGCCTCTCCCTCCCACCCCCCATCAACCCTCAGTTTGTTCTCAGTTTTTAAGAGTCTCTTATGCTTTGGCTCTCTCCCACTCTAACCTCTTTTTTTTTTTTTCCTTCCCCTCCCCCATGGTTTTCTGTTAAGTTTCTCAGGAGCCACATAAGAGTGAAAACATATGGTATCTGTCTTTCTCTGTATGGCTTATTTCACTTAGCAGAACACTCTCCAGTTCCATCCACGTGGCTACAAAGGGCCATATTTCATTCTTTCTCATTGCCACGTAGTACTCCATTGTGTATATAAACCACAATTTCTTTATCTATTCATCAGTTGATGGACATTTAGGCTCTTTCCATAATTTGGCTATTGTTGAGAGTGCTGCTATAAACATTGGGGTACAAGTGCCCCTATGCATCAGTACTCCTGTATCCCTTGGGTAAATTCCTAGCAGTGCTATTGCTGGGTCATAGGGTAGGTCTATTTTTAATTTTTTGAGGAACCTCCACACTGTTTTCCAGAATGGCTACCCCAATTTGCATTCCCACCAACAGTGCAAGAGGGTTCCCGTTTCTCCACATCCTCTCCAGCATCTATAGTGTCCTGATTTGCTCATTTTGGCCACTCTGACAGGCGTGAGGTGATATCTGAGTGTGGTTTTGATTTGTATTTCCCTGATGAGGAGCGACGTTGAGCATCTTTACATGTGCCTGTTGGCCATCCGGATGTCTTCTTTAGAGAAGTGTCTATTCATGTTTTCTGCCCATTTCTTCACTGGGTTATTTGTTTTTCGGGTGTGGAGTTTGGTGAGCTCCTTATAGATTTTGGATACTAGCCCTTTGTCCCATATGTCATTTGCAAATATCTTTTCCCATTCCGTTGGTTGCCTTTTAGTCTTGTTGGTTGTTTCCTTTGCTGTGCAGAAGCTTTTTATCTTCATAAGGTCCCAGTAGTTCATTTTTGCTTTTAATTCCCTTGCCTTTGGGGATGTGTCTAGTGAGAGATTGCTACGGCTGAAGTCAGAGAGGTCTTTTCTTGCTTTCTCTTCTAGGGTTTTGATGGTTTCCTGTCTCACATTCAGGTCCTTGATCCATTTTGAGTTTATTTTTGTGAATGGTGTGAGAAAGTGGTCTAGTTTCAATCTTCTGCATGTTGCTGTCCAGTTCTCCCAGCACCATTTGTTAAAGAGACTGTCTTTTTTCCATTGGATGTTCTTTCCTGCTTTGTCAAAGATGAGTTGGCCATACGTTTGTGGGTCTAGTTCTGGGGTTTCTATTCTATTCCATTGGTCTATATGTCTGTTTTTGTGCCAATACCATGCTGACTTGATTACAGCTTTGTAGTAGAGGCTAAAATCTGGGATTGTGATGCCTCCTGCTTTGGTCTTCTTCTTCAAAATTACTTTGGCTATTCGGGGCCTTTTGTGGTTCCATATGAATTTTAGAATTGCTTGTTCTAGTTTCAAGAAGAATTCTGGTGCAATTTTGATTGGGATTGCATTGAATGTGTAGATAGCTTTGGGTAGTATTGACATTTTGACAATATTTATTCTTCCAGTGCATGAGCAGGGAATGTCTTTCCATTTCTTTAAATCTTCTTCAATTACCTTCATAAGCTTTCTATAGTTTTCAGCATACAGATCTTTTACATCTTTGGTTAGATTTATCCCTAGGTATTTTATGCTTCTTGGTGCAATTGTGATCAATTGGGATCAACTGGGATCAGTTTCTTTATTTGTCTTTCTGTTGCTTCATTATTAGTGTATAAGAATGCAACTGATTTCTGTACATTGATTTTGTATCCTGCAACTTTGCTAAATTCATATATCAGTTCTACCGGACTTTTGGTGGAGTCTGTTGGATTTTCCATGTATACTATCATGTCATCTGCAAAAAGTGAAAGCTTGACTTCATCTTTGCCAATTTGGATGCCTTTGATTTCCTTTTGTTGTCTGATTGCTGATGCTAGCACATCCAACACTATGTTAAACAACAGCGGTGAGAGTGGACATCCCTGTCGTGTTCCTGATCTCAGGGAAAAAGCTCTTAGTTTTTCCCCATTGAGGATGATATTAGCCTTGGGCTTTTCATAAATGGCTTTTATGATGTTTAAGTATGTTCCTTCTATCCAGACTTTCTTGAGGGTTTTTATTAAGAAAGGATGCTGAATTTTGTCAAATGCTTTTTCTGCATTGATTGACAGGATCATATGGTTCTTATATTTTCTTTTATTAATATGATGTATCACGTTGATTGATTTGCGAATGTTGAACCAGCCCTGCATCCCAGGAATGAATCCCACTTGATCATGGTGAATAATTCTTTTTATATGCCGTTGAATTCGATTTGCTAGTATCTTCTTGAGAATTTTTGCATCCATATTCATCCGGGATATTGGCCTGTAGTTCTCTTTTTTTACTGGGTCTCTGTCTGGTTTAGGAATCAAAGTAATACTGGCTTCATAGAATGAGTCTGGAAGTTTTCCTTCCCTTTCTATTTCTTGGAATAGCTTGAGAAGGATAGGTATTATCTCTGCTTTAAATGTCTGGTAGAATTCCCCAGGGAAGCCATCTGGTCCTGGACTCTTATTTGTTGGGAGATTTTTGATAACTGATTCAGTTTCTTTGCTGGTTATGGGTCTTTTCAAGCTTTCTATTTCCTCTCCTCCTGTTTAAGTTTTGGAAGTGTGTGGGTGTTTAGGAATTTATCCATTTCTTCCAGGTTGTCCAGTTTGTTGGCATATAAGTTTTCATAGTATTCCCTGATAATTGCTTGTATTTCTGAGGGATTGGTTGTAATAATTCCATTTTCATTCATGATTTTATCTATTTGGGTTATCTCCCTTTTCTTTTTGAGAAGCCTGGCTAGAGGTTTATCAATTTTGTTTATTTTTTCAAAAAACCAACTCTTGGTTTCATTGATCTGCTCTACAGTTTTTTTTTATATTCTATATTGTTTATTTCTGCTCTGATCTTTATTATTTCTCTTCTGCTGGGTTTGGGGTGTCTTTGCTGCTCTGCTTTTATTTCCTTTAGATTTTGTATTTGGGATTTTTCTTGTTTCTTGAGATAGGCCTGGATTGCAATGTATTTTCCTCTCAGGACTGCCTTTGCTGTATCCCAAAGCGTTTGGATTGTTGTATTTTCATTTTCGTTTGTTTCCATATATTTTTTTAATTTCTTCTCTAATTGCCTGGTTGACCCATTCATTCTTTAGTAGGGTGTTCTTTAACCTCCATGCTTTTGGAGGTTTTCCAGACTTTTTCCTGTGGTTGATTTCAAGCTTCATAGCATTGTGGTCTGAAAGTATGCATGGTATGATCTCAATTCTTGTATACTTATGAAGGGCTGTTTTGTGACCCAGTATGTGATCTGTCTTGGAGAATGTTCCATATGCACTCGAGAAGAAAGTATATTCTGTTGCTTTGGGATGCAGAATTCTAAATATATCTGTCAAGTCCATCTGATCCAATGTCTCATTCAAGGCCCTTGTTTCTTTATTGACCGTGTGTCTAGATGATCTATCCATTTCTGTAAGTGGAGTGTTAAAGTCCCCTGAAGTTACCACATTCTTATCAATAAAGTTGCTTATGTTTATGAGTAATTGTTTCATATATTTGCGGGATCCCATATTTGGCACATAGACATTTATAATTGTAGCTCTTCCTGATGGATAGACCCTGTCACTATTATATAATGTCCTTCTTCATCTCTTGTTACAGCCTTTAATTTAAAGTCTAGTTTGTCTGACATAAGTATGGCTACTCCAGCTTTCTTTTTACTTCCAGTGGCATGATAAATAGTTCTCCATCCCCTCACTCTCAATCTAAAGGTGTCCTCAGGTCTAAAATGAGTCGCTTGTAGACAGCAAATAGATGGGTCTTGTTTTTTTATCCATTCTGATACCCTATGTCTTTTGGTTGGCGCATTTAATCCATTTACATTCAGTGTTATTATAGAAAGATATGGGTTTAGAGTCATTGTGATGTCTGTATGTTTTTTGCTTATAGTAATGTCTCTGGTACTTTGTCTCACAGGATCCCCCTTGGGATCTCTTGTAGAGCTGGTTTAGTGGTGATGAATTCCTTCAGTTTTTGTTTGGGAAGACCTTTATCTCTCCTTCTATTCTAAATGACAGACTTGCTGGATAAAGGATTCTCGGCTGCATATTTTTTCTGTTCATCACATTGAAGATCTCCTGCCATTCCTTTCTGGCCTGCCAAGTTTCAGAAGACAGATCAGTCACGAGTCTTATAGGTCTCCCTTTATATGTTAGGGCACGTTTATCCCTCGCTACTTTCAGAATTTTCTCTTTATCCTTGTATTTTCTCAGTTTCACTATGATATGTCATGCAGAAGATCGATTCAAGTTACATCTGAAGGGAGTTCTCTGTATCTCTTGGATTTCAATGCCTCCCCAGTTCAGCGAAGTTCTCAGCTGTTATTTCTTCAAGTACACCTTCAGCACTTTTCCCTCTTTCTCCTCTGGAATACCAATTATGAGTAGATTATTTCTCTTTAGTGCATCACTTAGTTCTCTAATTTTCCCCTCATACTCCTGGATTTTTCTATCTCTCTTTTTCTCAGCTTCCCCTTTTTCCATAATTTTATCTTCTAGTTCACCTATTCTCTCCTCTGCCTCTTCAGTCCGAGCCGTGGTTGTTTCCATTTTATTTTGCATTTCGTTTAAGGCGTTTTTCAGCTCCTCCTGACTATTCCTTAGTCCCTTGATCTCTGTAGCAATAGAGTCTCTGCTCTTCTCTATACTGTTTTCAAGCCCAGCGATTAATTATATGACTATTATTCTAAATTCTTGTTCCGTTATATCACTTAAATCGTTTTTGATCAATTCGTTACCTGTTGCTACTTCCTGGAGTTTCTTTTGAAGAGAATTCTTCCATTTTGTCATTTTGGGTAGTCCCTGCAGTGGCTCCAAACTGCAGGGCACTTCCCCTGTGCTGTCTTGAATAACTTGCGTTGGTGGGCGGGGCCACAGTCAGACCCGATGTCTGCCCCCAGCCCACCACTGGGGCCACAGTCAGACTGCTGTGTACCTTCTCGTCCACTCTCCTAGGGGCAGGATTCATTGTGGGGTGGCATGGCCCATCAGGGCTACTTGCACACTGCCAGGCTTGTGGTGCTGGGGATCTGGCGTATTAGCTGGGGTGGATCGGCAAGGTGCACAGGGGTGGGAAGGGCAGGCTTAGCTCCCGCTTCTACTTCAGTGATCCGCTTCGGGAGGGGCCCTGTGGCAGTGGGAGGGAGTCAGACCCGCCTCCACCGGAGGGGTGGCTCCACAGAAGCACCTCACCTCGTTGGGTGTTTGCAAGGTGCAAGCAAGTTCCCTGGCAGGAACAGGTTCCCTTTGGGATTTTGGCTGGGGGATGGACGAGGGAGATGGCGCTGGTGAGAGCCTTTGTTCCCCGCCGAACTGAGCTCTGTCGTCCCGGGGCTCTGCATCCCTCCCTCCTGTTGTCCTCCAGCCTTCCCGCTCTCCGAGCAGAGCTGTTATCTTATAACCTTCCAAATGTTAAGTCCCGTTCACTGTCTGAACACACTCCGTCTGGCCCCTCCACTTTTGCAAGCCAGACTCGGGGGCTCTGCTTGGCTGGCGGGCCGCCCCTCCGCCCGGCTCCCTCCTGCCAGTCCCTGTAGCGCGCACAGCCTCGCCACCCTTCCTACCCTCTTCCATGGACCTCTCATCTGCACTTGGCTCTGGAGACTCCATTCTACTAGTCTTCTGGCAGTTTTCTTGGTTATTTAGGCAGGTGTGGGTGGAATCTAAGTGATCGGCAGGACGCGGTGAGCCCAGCGTCCTCCTACGCCGCCATCTTCCCTAGAATCCTCTCTCATACGGTCTTTATTTTAAAGTCTAGATTGTCTGATATAAGTATGGCTACTCCGGCTTTCTTTTGTTGACCATTAGTATGATAGATGGTTCTCCATCCCCTTATTTTCAGTCTGAAGGTGTCTTTAGGTCTAAAGTGGGTCTCTTGTAAACAGTATATAGATGGATCTTGTTTTCTTATCCATTCTGTTACCCTATGTCTTTTGATTGGAGCATTGAGTCCATTGATGTTTAGAGTGAATACTGAAAGATATGAATTTATTGCCATTGTGATACTTGTAGAGTTAGGCTTTCTGGTGATGTTCTCTGGTCCTTTCTAATCTTTGTTGCTTTTGGTATTTATTTGTGTGTGTGTGTGTGTGTGTGTGTGTGTGTGTGTGTGTATACATATATATGTATATATTTTTTTCCATCTTTTCTCCCCTCAGAGAGTCCCCCTTAAAATTTCTAGCAGGGCTGGTTTAGTGGTCACAAACTCCTTTAATTTTTGTTTGGGAAACTTTTTGTCTCTCCTTCTATTTTGAATGACAGCCTTGCTGGATAAAGATTTCTTGGCTGCATATTTTTCTGACTCAGTACACTGAATATATCCTGCCACTCCTTTCTGGCCTGCCAACTTTCTGTGGATAGGTCTGCTGCAAACCTGATCTGTCTTCCCTTGTAGGTTAGGGACTATTTTTCCCTTGCTGCTTTCATGATTCTCTTCTTGCTTGAGTATTTTGTGAATTTGACTATGATATGCCTTGTTGATGGTCAGTTTTTGTTGAACCTAATGGGGGTCCTCTGTGCTTCCTGGATTTTGATGTCTGTGTCTTTCTCCAGGTTAGGAAAGTTTTCTGCTATGATTTGCTCACATAACCCTTCTACCCCTATTTCTCTCTCTTCCTCTTCTGGGACCCCCTATGATTCTGATGTTGTTCCTTTTTAATGAGTCACTGATTTCTCTAATTCTTAAATCATGGTCTGTTGCCTTAATTTCCCTCTTTTTTTCTACTTCATTATTCTCTATAAGTTTGTCCTCTATATCGCTGATTCTCTGTTCTGCCTCATCCATCCTTGCCTCTGCTGCATCCATCCGTGATTGCAACTCAGTTATAGCATTTTTAATTTCATTCTGGCTATTTTTTATTTATTTTATCTCTACAGGAAGGGATTCTAATCTATTTTTGACTGCAGCTAGTATTCTTATTATCATGATTCTAAATTCTGGTTCAGACATCTTGCTTGTATCTGTTTTGGTTAAATCCCTGGCTGTCGTTTCTTCATGCTCTTTCTTTTGGGGTGAATTCCTTCATTTTGTCATTTTGAAGGGAGAAAAGGAATTAATGAGGTAGAAAAATTAAAATTAAAAAAATACTAAAATTTAAAAGTATTAAAATTAAAAAATTAAAAACACACACACAAAAAATCTAATAAATGATTCTAGATCCTAGGTGTGTTTTGGTCTGGGTGTTGACCGTGGTTTGACAGATTAGAGAAAAAAAAGGGGGGGGGAGAAAATTGAGAATTTGAAAAAATGAATACACTGAAGTAGATTAAAATTAGATGATAAGAGTAAAATAGAATTTGAAAAAATTTACACAAAATTAATATAGTAGGAAAAAAATATTTTTAATAAAAATTAAAAATAAGAATGAATTTTTTTTCTGTATTCAAGAAAAAGAATAGTGTAAAAGAGAAAAAAAGAAAATTAAATAGATGGACCTGCTAACAGATTGAAATGAGACTGAAATTACTTCATTTTCCCCTAGAAGTCAGACTATGTTGCACTTTATAGTCCATAAACTAGGCGGTGAAACTAGTGTTCTTGAAGAGTGAGGTTGGCCCTGTTGGGCAGGGCTCAGTGTAATGGCTCCGTTCTCCAGTAGATGGCGTTGCTGGCCTACTGGGGTGGATTGTTGCAGCACTCATAGGTGCGTATGCGCTTGCGCGGGAATGGTGAGAATGGCGACACCCAGTTACCCAGGCTCTAGTATGGGAACTGTTCTCTGCGATCAGCAATTGCGCACCCCGTCCTCTGTCTTCAGCTTTTGTCCACTTCCTGCTTCTTCATTGTCTGTGACCAGGCCCCAGTCAGTACCTCTCTCGCGAGTTTTGTCTCAGATGCGGCTGTTTTCCCCGGCCCCTTACTTCCAAAGGACTGCGGCTTTGACCCGTTCCACCCCTCTGCGGGAGGGTCTCACCGAGCAATGGCCAAATGCTGGCTGCACCCAGGAACACTTGCTGGACCCTTCTGCTGCCAGAGCCCTGAGACTGCGGCCAGGTGCCAGCCTGCCCCAGAAAAAGCTCATGAGATAGTGTGGCAGCAGCTTTTCAGGGATTATGGAAGATCACAACACACATCTGGCACCAAGCTTCACCCTTAACGACCTTGTTCCAGCACCAGCGAATGTGGCTGTTTTCTGGGGTCTTCTGGGACCAGGTGGCTTCAATAGTCTCTACCAAATGCCCTACCAGCAGTGGAACCGCTTTTCCCTGTGTGGCCAGAGAACCTCCCGGACCCCACTCACTCTGTTCCTGGGCATTCGCGCTTCCCACCAGAGCACCACCAGGTATCGAGCTGCTGAGTTGCAGACTTTGCTCTCCCCTTGTTTACAGTCTTAATGGAATTTAAACCCTATCCTTTCTTCTTTCTCCCTTTTTAGTTTAGTCCTTGTGGCTATTTCCAATTTTCCACTTTCTCTCCAGCTGCTTTTGGGGAGGGGTGCTTTTCCCCGCCATCTCCATCCTCTCTCCGCCAGCAAAAGCACCTCCTTTCCTGTGGCTTCTTGCTCCCCAAGTTCACTTGTCTGCGCTGCGTATCTACTGAATTCTGTGGTTCAGGCTGTGCAGACTTTTGTGTTAATCCTCCAATCAGTTTTCTAGGTGTGTAGGATGGTTTAGTGTTGGTCTGGCTGTATTTCATGGATGTGAGACACACAAAAAACTTCCATGCTGTTCTGCCATCATGGCTCTTCTCCAAGTTAAAATATTTTAAACCAATATGTGCATTATTTCCAGCTACTGAGACCTGAAAAGTCATTAAAAAACAATGGAATTAGGGGCACCTGGGTGACTCAGTCAGTTGACCCTCTGACTTTGCTCAGGTCATGATCTCATGTTTCCTGAGTCAAGCCCTCCATCAGGCTCACTGCTGTCAGCACAGAGCCCGCTTCGGATCCTCTGTCCCCCTCCCCTGTCCCTCCCCCACTCATGTTCGTTCTCTCCTCTCTCTCTCTCTCTCTCTCTCTCTCAAAAATAAATAAACTTTAAAAAACAATGGAATTAAATTAGGTATCAAAGAATAGGTAAGATCTGTATAGACTCACGGGATAGTAAGGTAGCTTTCCTAAGAGTAAGAACCACTGCAGTAAAGCATGGGGAAGAATGGAATGATGCAATTACAAATGTGAGTAAACCTCTTTATCTGGAAAGGAAATTTATGGGGAACCTGGGTCGGTTGGTTAAGCATCCAACTCTTGACTTCATCTCAGATCATGATCTTACCATTGATGAGTTTGAGCCCCAGCATCTGGCTCTGCACTGACAGTGTGGAACCTGCTTGGGATTCTCTCTCTCCCTCCCTCTCTGCCCCTCCCCTGTGAGTGTGGACTCTTTCTCTCTTTATCCCAAAATAAATTTTAAATAAATAAACCATTACTTTTGGGTATCAATTAACTTTTTGACAGTCAAGGCATAGCAAAAAATTAAAAATTAAGATCTCTGTAAAAGTCTAGGTATCCTGGTTATTAATTGAATTACATGTTATTACATGCTTTATTTCATTTACATGCTTTATTTTTCAGATTTATAAGTGATAAAAGTTGGTGTTTTAGTATGAAAATTAAAAAGTTTAATTTGACATCTGTTCAAACCCCAAAATTCTCTAAAAATCATGCAGTAGGACACCTCATCCTAGAAGATTTTGATAGCAGGAACTACCAGATGTCTCTCACTATCATAAAACTATCTTGTGACTTTATTGAATACTTAATTTTTAAGCAACACTCCATCTTGATGGGCCTCCAAAGATCATTTAGAATCAAATAGCCACCCAGATAACTAAATGACTTAAACAATTAAATAGTGTTATTCAGTATTATCCATCTGGGTACTAAAGAAAGTCTGCCTAAAGGGATGATTTTATTTTTTTGATAACTGATACTTAACCATTCCTTCTGTTAGCAATTAACCAACAGGTCCAATTGCTCATTCATACCACTCCCAGTAGACTCTAGTAATAATCTAGCAGAGAAAAAGGATGTTTAGCTTCCATTTTTACTACAATAACAAGGTGTGTACTTAGCTACTCTAAAATTTGTCCAATTGCTTAAGTTAAAATGGAGAGGTAAGTACTTAAGACTTCACATAGTTAAGAATGGAAAAAAGTGACTTCTATACACTAGATTCTAACAAATTAAGAAGCTACAGTGAAGTCATATGCACTTGTCCATAGACCTTAAAGGCAAATAATAGATTAATAAATACTATAAAAAGTCTTAAATTATTTTTATCTCTTTGTCTTTACTAACTGAATAGAACACAGCTATGGTACAGTAGAAGAGCTGTGGCTAAAATCAAAATCTTTTCCATTAAACATAATGAAATTAAAAGTATAAAATAGAGAGCCCTAAATCTGTAACTTGCTAAGAACAAAGCAGATGTGCATCAGTGAGGAATATTAGTTTCACCTCTTAGGCTTATAAGATATGGAGACTGAGAGCTATTTATTTATTGAATAGACTATGCTTTGAGTCCATCAAGACAAATAATGTTCTGGGAATTAAGTAATCTATTTTAGAAATCTTGAGGTCCACCACTGAGAACAGAAACATTTGGTAGTAAAACAACCTTCAATGGGACATGTTCAATTTAAAGTGACTATAAGTGCATTTAAAAAAACAAAGGAGTTGTCACATTCAAGGTGGGGAGGTGGTGAAATTTTTATTGCATGATGGGAATCTTGCAGAGCTTTTTAAGAGAAATGTATGCATTAAAAGCAGAGATGTAGGTCAACAAGATGATAGACTAGGAAGCCATAAGCTCTCATTCTCCCACAGACACTAAGTTAACAACAACAAGTGGACCATCATACCTCTGTGAGAATTCCAGAGATCATCTGAGAAGCTACAATACCCAGGCCATAACTGAGGAAAGACTGATAGATCCGAAAAATTATCATTTTGCTTCCAAGTAAAGACTTAACTCAGGCTAGAATCACCAGTGGATGTTGAATCTAGGGGGTAGTTTTAATGAATAGTAGATATGATGGGGCACCTGGGTGGCTTAGTCAGTTAAGTGCCAACTTCGGCTCAGGTCATGATCTCACAGTTCGTGAGTTCGAGCCCCACGTTGGGCTCTGTGTTGATAGCTTGGAGCCTGCTTCCGATTCTGTGACTCCCTCTTTCTCTGTCCCTCCCTGCTCGTGCTCTGTCTCTCAAAAATAAAAATGTTAAAAATAAATTTTTAAATGAGTAGTAGATATGCATGGTCTTACAGTATTCTCTACAGGCTGCATATGGATCGCAAGGAAGAAAAAATAAAGCCACAATTATACAATGGAATATTATACAATGGAAAAAAATCAGTCAACACCTTGACCAAGGTGAGCAAAATTAACTTCATCAATGAGGGACAGATAGATATCATGTGCCACCATATGTGATACCCTGAGAAGAATCCATCATCATCTGTGAAGTATTTCAGCAAAGAATGCATAACCTGAATCTAATTATGAAGAAATATCAGTCAAATCCAAAATGATGAACGTTCTTTTCAAACAGAAGAAGAAAATATTCTTCAAAAATGTCAAAGTCATAAAAACAATGAAAGGCTGTGGAAATATTCTAGGTTAAAAGACATTTAAAGAGACATGACAACTCAATGCAACATCTCAGTTTAGATGCAGTTTTATACTTTAGGGAAAAATACCGTGAAGGATATTTTATCAACTGAAAAAACTGAAATATGAATACTAGATAAAAGTATAGTATTAACATTACATTTATTAAAGGCAATAACTATACTGTGACTGTATATAAAGAGAATATCTATAAGTTGTTAGGAGAGAAGAGCCATGATGTATGGAACAAACTCTCAAATTATTCAGAAAAAAATACAGAGATAGCTAGATAGAGCTAGATAAAGGGGCTTGAAAATTAACAAAAGATAAGTATGGGTACAATATTCTTTGTTTTATTTTTTTCAATTTTCTATAAGTTAAAAAATACTTCCAAACAAGAGGGTTAAAATAACAAGAGGGTTAAAAATAAAATAATTTTAAAAAGAAAGTATGCAGTAATTTGATTAAATTGGTAATTCTTTTCTCCTAGATTGGTTTAATATTGTTTCTTTTATTGTTGTTTTTAATTTTTTTTAACGTTTATTTATTATTGAGAGAGATAGAGCATGAGCATGGGAGGGGCAGAGATAGGAGGAGACACAAAATCGAAAGCAGTCTTCATCCAGGCTCTGAGCTGTTAGCACAGAGCCTGACGCGGGGCTCGAACTCACAAACCGCAAGATCATGACCTGAGCTGAAGTCAGACGCTTAACTGACTGAGCCATCCAGGGGCCCCTTAATATTGGTTTAATTTTGTACATTCTTTTCTTCCTCTGAGAGAAAATATTCTAAAGTTCTTTAGGATTATTCACAGAGAATCTGGGGGCATGAATGTGTTTATTGTCAAGATACTAAGTCAGAGGTTATCGGAATCACTGTGCAATGAGATTACTTTTGACTCTTCTGGTTGTCTGTTTCAGCTGTGGCCTCAAAGCTGAGAACAAAATGTGTCATATATACCCACAAGTCTAAAAATAGTTTATGGACAATGAGATATCACTACACACCTACTGAAAAAACTAAAATTTAAAAATATTGACAATACCAAATGCTGGTGAGAATGTAGAGAAATTAGATCTCTCACACATGCCGGTGTGCATATTAACTTGTATCTCCACCCACTCTAGAAAATAGTTTGGCAGTTTCTGATAAAACGAAAATGTTGCTTGTTCTAGAAATCTATGAATTCTCTAAATTAGATTGTGCATCATTGCAATCCAAGTTGTTTTTACTTCACTAGTCAGCCCATTCTATTTTTTTTTTAAACCAGCTTGCACCAGCCTGGTGCCAGTCAATGCAACAATTGTTAAACAGTGGTAAATATAGATATTAATAATTCCTCAGGGAATCCTAGTTATAATAAACAAGGTCCTAAAAGTGATGGCCATGAGTGAAGCTTGTGTAATCTGAAAATCACTTGAGTTATGAGCTATTATTCCTCTCAAAAAACTGTCCCCTCTGTAACTGCCCTTCATAGTGACCATCCCTCAGGCTGTTAGCCAGAACCCACTAGATCATTTATCCAAGAAGAGGGGTGTTGGTGTTTTCTTCTTAATTAACCTACATTGATTATTAAAGTCTCCTAAAGATGACTCACTGTCAGAACAACTTTGTATGTGTTACTGGAGAACCTGGACTTTTCCCAAATTCTATCTTTTATCAAGCCACAGCTCAAGTGCCCTGTCTTTCATGAAGATTCCTATAGCTCTTAGCATGTTCTTACCTTATGTCATTTGTTTTGCACTGTCTGTGTTTCTGTTCTTTGGGAACCTACTCCTTCTATGCCAGCTACTGAAAGTGATCCAGGACAAGTTGCTTAACATGTCTGATCCTCCATTTCCTCCTCATTTATAAAATAGAGGCGATGATAGATTTTATCTCAGCGTTTTTAGGATTAGGTAAGACTACATAGGGCTTTGTAATTTGTAGTTTGTTAATTATTACCACTTCTCATAAATCTGGCTCCCCCCTTACCTCCCAGCCACCCAACACTAAATCATGCTTCCCTGCCTCTCTGATCTACCGTAACACAGCACATCGGAGTCTGAGTTCCTTACCCCTGCCCATGCTGACATACATTCATACTTACCAGAAAGGAAGCACCTTCTCTGATGTTGTAGCTTACCATACATTCGGTAGGAGACAGCAGGAGGTTGTGTGGAAAGATTTGTTTCCTATTTGAAAAATAAGGGTGCAGTAAGGGTAACATTGAGTAATTGCAGCTTCAGAGTCAAAAGCCAGAGACATCGTCAGCTGTTCTGATCATATTACAAATCTAGCAGTACCTGGAAATAAATGGCTGCAAGCAAAGCTCTTGAGATTTCTGTATTGAAAATATGTTTTTGTTATTATTCAGTTTTGTGACAGTGACATTCCAAAATCTGTATTAATAGGACAGAATCCATTAGTTGACTGCCATGTAGTGTATGGTCCTCAAGAGATCTGTACTGCTCTTCCAGTTTACTCTGTTACCATGTCTAAGTGTTTTTATCTGGTTTGGCACCAGACCATCTCTGAGTGACTTTAAAGTAAAGAAACGTATCAAACACATGGGGCACCTGGGTGGCTCAGTCGGTTGAGCATCCGACTTTGGCACAGGTCATGATCTCACAGTTGGCAGGTTCAAACCCCGCGTCAGGCTCTGTGCTGACAGCTCAGAGCCTGGAGCCTGCTTCGGATTCCATGTCTCCCTCTTTCTCTGTCCCTGCCCCACTCACACTCTGTCTCTCTCAAAATTAAACATTAAAAAAAAATTTTTTAAGAAACCTATCAAACACAAATAGGAGTAATCAAAGCTAGTACTATCAGTAGTGAGATGGATGTACATTGTGTACCTCTTCACGTGCACAGAATAATTTTCTACAAAGATTTGTGGTATTTCTGTATTTCTGCAAAGATTAAATGATTGAATCTAGTCATGCAGAAACATCAGATGGATCTAAATGGAAGGTCACTCTACAGAATACTGTCAAGGAGATGGAAAACAGATAAGATAGGGAAACTGTTCCAGACTGAAGGAATCTGAAGAGACATGACAACCAAATGCAACATACCCAATTTGCTGAAAGATCACATGTGAAAGGAAGAAAGACAAGAGTCAAAGATAACTGCAAAGTTTTTATCCTGAGATACTGGAAGGATGATGTTGCCACTAACTAAAATGAAGAAGACTATGGAAGGAGCATATATTTTTGGAGAAATGAAGAGCTTAGTTTGGACACAGTTGAGGTGACTTTTAAACTTTCATGGGGGTAGTTGAGTAGGCTGATATATGATCTGGAATTCAATAATAGGTCAAGTGACAGAAATCACTGAGGAATATAGAAGATTTAGACAACAATCAATTCATGTGACATAATGAACATAAAGAAAACAGCACTTCCCAATACACATACTTGTCAAAGACCTATGAAACATTTACAAATATTAACTAGGCCATAAGACAACCACAGTAAATGCTAAGGGAATGAATGATATTATATAAACATCTACAGATTTGTACAAAGCTATAATTCAGAGGAAAAACAAGGTAATCCTGCCTTCCCATCAGTAACAGGTAGGACTAGATCATATGCTGATCAGTTTAATGTTGATCAGTTTAATCTTCATCTTTGAGGCTTTTGTTTTGGTTTTTTAGTCCATACCTTATTTGCTGTATCTGAGCTTACTTTTGAGGTGTTTAAAAAGTCATTTTGTCCAATTAACAGAAAGGTACTTTAAGGGTTGAAAGTGCTTATAAAAAGAGGTGTATGGGGCACCTGGGTGGCTCAGTTGGTTAAGCATCTGACTCTTGATCTTGGCTCAGGTGATGATCTCATGGTTCATGAAATTGAGCCCCATATTGGGCTCTGCACTGACAGGGCAGGGGCCTACTTGTGGTTCTCTCTCTCCCTCTCTTTCTTCCCCTCTTCTCTCTCTGTGTGTTTCTCTCTCAAAATAAATAAATTAATTTTTTTAAAGAGGTGTGTAATGGAAACAACAAAGAAAATAATTTTTAATGATTTACTTTGGAATACTTCTAAACTTACCGAAAAATTGCCGTAATAAAAAGAATTCCCATATCTCCCTCATCCATATTCTCCAATTATTTCCTTTATATTTCATTTTCTTCTCTCTGTGTGCCACACACACACACACATGCCCACACACCATTTGTCATTATTAGTATTTTTCTGAACCTTTCAAGGGCAATCTAAGGATGTGATGCCCCATCACTTCTAAACATCCCTGTGGTTATTTCCCCCAAACAAAAGGATATTATTTTATATAACCAGCATACAAATTTCCAGATCAGGAAGTTAACCTTAGTACAAACTACCATCCAACTCACAGACCCAATTCAAATGTCATCAACTGCCCCAACAATATGTTTATTCATTGTGATCCAGGATGCCCTCTAGGAATGTATGTTCCATTTGGTGTTCATGTCTCTTCAGATTCCTTCAATCTGGAACAGTTTCTCTATCTTATCTGTTTTCCATCTCCTTGAGAGTATTCTGTAGAGTGACCTTCCACTTAGATCCATCTGATGTTTCTGTATGACCAGATTCAAATCATTTAATCTTTGCAGAAATACGGAAATACTACAAATCTTTGAGAAAATGATTCTGTGCCCTTGAAGAGTACACAATGTACATCCATCTCACTACTGATAATATTAACTTTGAAGAGAAGAGCCAGTTTGTTTCCTGCTTTGGAAGACAGAGACGGTGTCTTCCTTCAGAGCAAAGAGCAGGCATGCTCACTGCCCATTATAAAAGACTTGGACCTCTAAGCTCAGATTTCCTCTCTAAGCAACCCACTTATGTGTGTGTAGGTGTTACTTGGTCCTCTTCACATTTTTCTAAGAGAATAGGGGTTCCTGAAACTGACACAAAATTTATGATACTCTTGTACTGCTATGCTATGAGTCATAAACTGTCCTTTGCCTCTGAACCAGGTGTTTCATGTTTTCTGCAATTATCTATGAAATGTGGCAAACTAACTTATTAGCTTGCCAGTAGGAAAACTCTCAAACACATCACTTTTTGACAATGTGATCTGGTCCAATAACCTGTCTGACCTTCTCTCTTAAAACTCTCCCCTTCTTTATTGCCTCACTAGTCACACTTGATCATGGCAAGAAAGTTTCCACTTCATGGGCCTTGAACTCATTATTTTCTGTCTCCCCAAGGATCCACAGAGGTCATTTATTCACCTTCATGAGTTCTTTATTCAAATATCACCTCCCTTAATTCCACGTGCATACACCCTAATTTTTCTCTCTAGGACATATCAACATATATCATTCCACTACACACCATTTTAGGCTAAAATCCAAAACACTGACAACACGAAATGCTGACAAGGGCATAGCAGCAGCAGGAACTCTTATTCATGGCTGATGGAAATGCAAAATGGTACAGCCACTTTGGAAGACAGTTGGACAGTGTTTCACAACACTAAACATATTCTTACCAATGATCTAGAAATTGCACTCCTTGATATTTAACCAAATGAGCTGAAAATTATGTCCACACAAAAAGCACACATGCAGATATTCATAGCACCTTTCTTCATAATTGCAAAAACTAGGAAGCAACCAGGATGTGCTTCTGTAGATAAATGAATAAATAAGCTGTGGTACATCCATACAATGTAATACCATTCAGCATTAAAAGAAGTGAACTATGAAGAAATGAGACATGAAGACATGGAGGAAACTTAAAATGCATATTACTAACTGAAGAAAAGCCAAGCTGAAAGGGCTTCATACCATGTGATTCCAACTATATGACATGCTGGAAAAAGCAAAACTATGGAGACCATAAAAATATTGGTGATTACCAGTTGTTAAGGAGGGATAAATGGGTGAAGCACAGAGGATTTTTTTTAAGTTTATTTGAGAGAGGGTGCACAAGAGAGAGCAAGGGAGAGGCAGAGGAAGGGAGAGAGAGAGAGAGAGAGAGAGAGAGAGAGAGAGAGAGAGAGGTAGAGAGAGAATTCCAAGCAGGCTCTGCACTGACAGTGAAGCCTGATCTTATGAACCGTGAGATCATGACCTGAGCCTATATCAAGAGTCAGACTCTTAACCAACTGAGACACGCAGGTGCTCCCAAAGGATTTTTAGAACAGTAAAACTACTCTGTATGATACTATAATGGTAGATACATGTCATTATACATTTGTCAAAATCCACAGAATGTACACCAAAAATGATCCCTAATGTAAGCCATGGACTTTGGATGATAATTATATGTCAATGTAGGTTCATCAGTTGTAACAACTGTATGACTCCATAGCAGGATGTTGATAATGAAGAGGTTATATATGTGGGATTATATATGCAGAGCAGGTTAGTATATGGAAACTGTACTTTCTGCTCAGTTTTGCTATGAACCTAAAATTTCCCTAAAGATAGTTTATTTTTAAAAACACTGTGCAATAACATTTAGTATAATAGCATAAGAAGCAATAGGTGAAATATGCTAATATCAGAGTCTCATGAAGATAGATTATTGAGTGGAAAAAGTAAATACATTATGCATAGTTTGTATATAATATGGTTTCTTTTATGTGAAATAAATCAGATGCTAGATATACACACACATTAATTATATGTGCATCAGAAAATACACTGGCTACATATTCAATAAACTGTTAACAGTGGCTTATGGGAATTAAGAGAGGAGAAAGAACAATGGAATTTCATCTTTTTACTTTACGTTCTTCCATAGTGTTTAAATGTCTTATAATGATTATGTTTACCTTAGTAATACTTAACAAAAATGACTTCAAAAGGACTTTCACTTTTTAAACTACCCCTGTATTCTAAACCTTAATTCAGTGTTTTTGAAAATATGGTCCAAGTAACGCCTATGCCAGAAACACCTGGGTGTTTTTTTAAAATATACTTCCTAGACCCCATCTCAGCTCTATTAAGGGTCTGGTCTAGGAGTGAGGAATAGGACTTTACACTCTTACGAGTCATACTGGGAGATTCTAACCTCTACCATTTTGAACTGCAATAAGTCAAAATGAATGGTGTATTGCTTAAAAATCAGCAAATGCCAACACCTCTTGAATAAACACCTACCAGTTACCTGTCAACCGAAGGACAACAATACAGGCCTCGTCCAAAGGGAGAATAGGCAAAATAACTAGGTCAATGATATATGGTGAACCAGCTAAGAAGCACTGTCACATTATAAAATGAGGTTCAAAGAATCTACAGATTCCAGAGAGACAAATACTGCCAAACGTTCAGAACTTTCCTTCTTCCTTTCATAAACACACAGAAGCAACAAATAATATGAGACATTATAAATCTATATAATGATTCTACTTCAATTTATACTGAAATTAATTTACTTAGACTTACCATAAAGGAAAACCCAAAGGTTAGTACTTTCTGAAGAGATACAGATCTAAATTATTCTCAAGTAAACTGATACTTACTTCCATTTACATAGTCACTTTAAACATAACCTTGACTTGATTACATTCTACATTTTAATCAGAAATAAAAAACTAAAGAATAATTCATACAGTGGTATCTTCTATCTTGCACAATTGGAATCATCTGTTTGGAAGCATTTTTAATGTAAGACATTCCCAAGAATCTCAATTTTTTGAGATAAGAATAAAACATTCTCATAATCTATGCATCTGATGCCTCTCTATAATATAATCGATCTAGAGCAGAGGATCTATGCCACACAGTACCAGCCAAAAGGAGCAGAGTTACCAGAAATAATAGAAGGCTTTTCAACAATTGGCCCCATTGCAATAAGCTCACATTTAGTGGGATTAGAACAAGTTTACCATGGTTCAGTTTATTTAGCAAGGAGCAACTCTTGGAAGATAAGGTAAGTTGTTAAATGATAAAATTAAATATACTGTATATATGAGCAATACTAATTTTTTTTTAATTCATGTTTTTGTTTTGTTAGCTTTATCTATAAGTGATCCATCTTTCAGAAGCCATGAATTATCCTGGATGTCTTTTGCTTCCTTCCGTATTCAGAAAAAGACACATATTCAGTTGCAGTTTCAGCCTCTTTCTGCAGATGGCATCTTATTTTATGTTGCACAGCACTTAAAAGCACAATCAGGTAAAGTTGGTGGGATATTTGCAGGGGGAAAAATCGTAATGAATTCCTAATTAAGAAATATGTAATAGAGTATTTTTGTTTCTTTAAGTCACCTAGCCTATAAAATATGTAAACATTTGATACTTCTAATGTTCTGTTATCGCTGCAAGTGAATGTTTACGAATTGACTCCCTAAATATAAATTTTAGTAAAATAGCAAGAGGTGGGGCACCTGGGTGGCTCAGTTGGTTGAGCATCTGACTTCGGCTCAGGTCATGATCTCATGGTTCCTGGGTTTGAGCCCCGCATTGGACTCTGTGCGGAGCCTGCTTCAGATTCTGTGTCTCCCTCTCTCTCTGCTCCTCCCCTGTCCGTGCTTTGTCTCTCTCTCAAAAATAAATAAACATTAAAAAAATAAGAAATAAATAAAAAAAAATAGCAAGAGCTATGTTAGAATTGAAGTTAGCAAAATTCACATACAGTATATTCTCAACTGTGTAACCATCCCATCAAAAAAGAGGTTGAAGCCAAGCACAATAGCCCTATGTCAAAAGGAACAAAATATGTATATAAAAGATAAAGGAAAGGAAGGCATGAATGATGTGTTTCCAGTAAATCCACCCACATTTAGAGTTCCAAAAATTTTAAGTTATTCTGTTATCTAAATAGTAAACCTAGGATTCACATTCCAAAATAAGTTGGTAAAAATATTTTTATTAAAAATTTTTTTAACGTTTATTTTTGAGACAGAGAAAGACAGAGCATGAATGGGGGAGGGTCAGAGAGAGAGGGAGTCACAGAATCCGAAGCAGGCTCCAGGCTCTGAGCTGTCAGCACAGAGCCCGATGCGGGGCTCAAACTCACAGACTGTAAGATCACGACCTGAGCCAAAGTTGGACGCTTAACCAACTGAGCCACCCAGGCGCCCCAAAATATTTTTAACTATTAAAAGTAGCACAATCACAAAGCAATATGGAATAAAAATATCCACGTAGTATGCTCCAGTTTGAAAAATTGTTTTTGAGTTTTTATTACTTTACTGTTGGTTTCCATTTTCATAGGTTTTTCTCCCGAATTTTGACAAAGACATTTGGTTTTTTAGTTATAATTCTGTTGCAAAATATATATAAATTTTATATTTGGCTGTTCTTTCATCTTGTTTCTCAGAAAATGAAATTTTGGTATTGGGAAATAATTAAATAAGCTTACTTAGTTTCCCATAGTCAACAAAAATGGTTTCCTGATTTTCACAATGTAATCTAAGTATTCTTTTAAAGGTGTCTTAATATGTTGCTAGGTGATTAGAATATCAGGGAATTAGACTAAAGTGTTTCCATCTCAATGCACTGGTAAAATACCTTCAAAATAATTTCAAGGAGAAAAGATAATTTCAAAGAAAAAAAAAGATAACATGATTGAGCTACAACATATACATTAGAAGAGATTTGTTTTCCTGAGAGTTGATATTTTATTTTAAATTCATGATTAAATCTTCCTGTGAAAATGCTAAAAGGAAGAATTGTACATAAACAGAAAATTTATACTTATAAATCAAGAGACATTAAAAGACAATCAGCTTTAGGAGTGCATGCATGGCTTAGCTTGGTTAAGCATCCGTCTTTTGATTTCATCTCAGGTCATGATCTCATGGTTTGTGGGCTCGAACCCCACGTAGGGCTCTGTGCTGACAGGTCGAGCCTGCTTGTGTGGGATTATCTCTCTCCCTCTCTCTCTCTGCCCCTCCCCTACTCGTGCTCTCTCTGTCTCTCTCTTAAAATAAATAAACTTTATAAAAGAAAATCAGTTTTAGTTATGTTGCTCATAAAAAAACCTCAGGATTAACCTTTGTATGATAAGGGCATAAAATCAAGATATATTTGGAACAGTACTGGCCAAGAATGCTGTACTATAGTTTTATAATTAGTACACTAGATACATATTTGTGTTTATGTATGTAAAATAAAAAGCTCATACATATTAACATATGTAGGAAGACAAGAGCACGTTTTCTTTCATCTGTTATTAAATGGCACTGTATTTCAATTCATGTCAGTCAAGATTTTCCTTTTCTCTGCTTTAGACACTGTTTACAAAAAGAGATAAAAATAGATTTATTACTTTCATGTCATGGTTGGTGCTGCATTTGACATGTTAGAAAATCATGAAAACTGTAAAATATTAAAAATCTAAGCTTAAATTTTCAGATTAACCAAAAGGTACTTATCAGATGAAAAGCATAAACTTATTTATTAGTGTTCAATTGGTGTAATGAAGTGGTAACATATGTTTCATTTATTTAAAGTTGCATAAAATACAAGTGATGTTCTCATACTTTTTACCTTCTTTATGAGTTATGTTTAATACAACCTTAACTAAGTCTTCTAGCTGATTCTCTGCTAAGAGGAACTTTCAGTAAAAAGTGCCCACTTAGTACACAATGTAAAAAAAGACAAATTTAGATGTCAACAACCAATTAGGTTTTCATATGTAGAAGACCAAATTCTCAATTAGTAAAGTATCTGTGTCTATTTCGAGGTTAATAATTTTAATAATCTAACATAAAATTTGAAACAAAATGATAATTTTAAAATTATGCTAGTTGATTTTAGATCTTTCATTTTGGAAATAAATTTTAAAGAAATAAATCCTTGGCACCTGTTTATCCATTGCTGGTAAGAATTTAATATCTTAAAGTGAATGTGGGGCACCTGGGTAGCTTAGTTGGTTAAGCATTAGACTTTGGCTCAGGTCACGATCTCATGGTTCATGAGTTCAAGCCCCATATCAGGTGAGCTCGAGCCCCAAGGGTGAGTCCCAATTCTCTCTCTCCCTCTCTGCACCTCATGGGATTCTCTCTCTCTGCCCCTTGCTCACTTGCACCCTTTCTAAAAAAAAAAAAAAAAAAAAGAGATCACCCTTTGCGATCTTTAGGAAAAAGTGTTTTGATACATAAAAATTATTAATATTATGTTAAGCACAAATTGATCATGGATAGCCTGGATTCATCTTGCTATAGTTATAAGCCTCACAAATATGTTTTTAAAAAGCCTAATCATCCTGGGCGCCTAGGTGGCTCAAGTCCCTTTAAGTGTCCGACTTCAGCTCAAGTCATGATCTTGAGGTTGGCGAATTCAAGCCCCACATGGGGCTCTCCACTCTCAGTGTGGAGCCTGCTTCGAATCTCTCAAAAATAAACATTAAAAAGAATAACAACAGGGATGCCTGGGTGGCTCAGTCAGGCATCCAACTTCAGCTCAGGTCATGATATCATGGTTCATGAGTTAGAGCCCCCTGTCAGGCTCTGTGCTGGCAGCTCAGAGACTGGAGCCTGCTTTGGATTCTGTGACTCCCTCTCTGCCCCTCCCCGGCTCGTGCTCTCTCTCAAAAATAAATAAAACATTAAAAACAATTTTTTTTTAATTTTTTTTTCAACGTTTATTTATTTTTGGGACAGAGAGAGACAGAGCATGAACGGGCAAGGGGCAGAGAGAGAGGGAGACACAGAATCGGAAACAGGCTCCAGGCTCTGAGCCATCAGCCCAGAGCCCGACGCGGGGCTCAAACTCACGGACCGCGAGATCGTGACCTGGCTGAAGTCGGACGCTTAACCGACTGTGCCACCCAGGCGCCCCAAAAACAATTTTTTTAAAGAACAATAGCAACAGTGAATTCATTTATGATCTTCACTCCATTTATGAGTTCAGTTTCTTGTAAGGACTGTCCACTAGGGATCAATTTCTAACATATACTTATCCTAATGCCAATCTGTTCTCACAACCCATGACTACAGCACCATATTCTAGTCAACTAAAATAAAAGGTTTGCATGACAAAATCTGTTAGTACAGTTACAAGAGCAATCTTAGCTTCCAGGGACACAAAGGGGGAAAAGAAAAACACCTTTTTTGGTCAGTTCTTCATAAGACAACATACCAGCAAAACTGCATTAAAATAAGCCTTCCTTTATTCTCTTTGCACTTAGAGTTGGCAACTTGATATTATAGATTGCAGCTTTAGCTTTCCTAATCATTTTTTTACTGTTTTTGGGGTTTTATTAAGTTTATTTTGAGAGAGAGAAGGCGTGTGCAAGCGGGGGAGTGGCAGAGAGAGAGAGTGAGGGCAAGAGCGAGAGCGAGAGAGAGAGAGAGAGAGAGAGAGAGAGAATCCTAAGCAGGATCCACATTCAACATGGAGCCCCCATGGGGCTCGATCTCACAACCGCAAGACTATGACCTGAGCCAAAATCAAGATTTAGATGCTTAACAGACTGAGCCACCCAGCCATTCCTAAAGGTGATTTCTTAATTCAATAATTGTTTATTTAGCATCTAAGTATGTGCCAGGTGCTGTGCTAGGTGCTGGGGATAAACCGTTGGGCCAAATCAGACACAGACCCTGTTTCCATGAAGCTTACGAGCTAGTGGATGAGGCTGAGGCACCTATTAAATAATCACAGGTATAACGACAGATTATAGTCACTAGAAATTCTCTATGAGGAAAATGATTCAGAGAACCATACTTTGCATGGGCTCATATAGTTTTCTGAAGTTGAAATCATAGGTTTAGGACTATAGACCTGCTACATATTCCAGTCTTCTTAGAATAATGGTGGGAAGGGGACCACAAAGGGGAGTAGAAGGAAAGGACACTGGGAGAGAGGTGAGGCAGTGTTGCACTGCCCAAGGAGAAAAGGAAGAATAGCATGTGCCAAGAAATCTCCTTGGATAAGAAATTTTATTGGTTGTGAAATGTTAGGGAGAAGGGAAAATGCTATCTTGAGGAAGACATCTGCAGGATTTGTTATGTAAATCACTTTGCTAACCTCTTGAAGCAGCTTTACCCTTGAAGGGCCACATTCTTTTCTTGGCACAGAGAGCTGCATTTACTTTTCCTTTGAATGCCTCACTGCAACTTCATACACAGGCTAGATCATATTTATTCACATTTGTTCCCAGATGACTATATAATTATAAAATGAGGTAAACATTGTGAAGGAGAGAAATGTGGTGCTGCTATCAATAAAATAAAATAAAAAACCTGACCAACTCTGTGGTATCACAGAACAGTTCTCTGAGGAAGTGGCATTTGATCTCAGACCTGAAGGATAGGAGTTTCCTAGATGAGGTGCGATGAGGTGGAGTGTTCCAAGAAAAAGAAAACAATGTGCACAAACGTTCGGAGGCAAGAACAAGGTCAGTGTTGCTGGAGTAAAGAGAGTGGAGGAAGAGGGAGAATACACTCCGGGTGAAGCTGGAGAAAGGGGCTGGGAAACCTGCAGAGCCTCTGTAGATGTTAAAGATTTTAGGCTTTTATCTCAACAGCAAATGCCATTAAAGGGTAGTATAATGACCAGATCTTTTCAGTTGAAAAGATCACTTTAGCTTCAGTTTAGATTCGAAATTCAATTAGGAAGGAAGAGTGAAGAGGCTCTAGCAAATAGATTGAGCTAGAAATAAAGCTAGTGAATCTAATGAAGATGGCAAAGGCGGACAGAATCAAGATGTTTGCAGTGAACCAAAATGTTAATAAACCTGTTTATGTGTGGAAAAAAATATATGGAATCAGGGATCACAGCTAAATTTTTAGTTTGAAGAACTGGAGGATGAGGAAGTGACTCACTGAGTTTGCAAAGACTGGAAGATGCCAGGTGTATGGGAGAAAGTTCACAAACTGAGATACGAAATTTAGAGAGATCTCAACTAGGGATGTGTGTAGTAGAACTTGATGCCAAGGACATGGCTGAAACTTTTTCATAGCACCCGTATTAACTGTTCTTAACTCTCTTATTTACTGCCTCAATCTCTGTCAAAAAAGCAGAATCAGATGTCTGGAGTAAAAACATCTTTAAAAAAGCTTTTTACACATTCATCCTTAACTAGATAAAATCATTAAAGGTAAACTTCACTTTAACTTAGTACCACAATACATTTCATTCAATGCAAAATATTTACAACTAGGAAAAGGTTATGTGGCCAATTCCTGAATAATACAGGATATATGTATGAATAAATACCCATATATTTTCATCTGTAGATGGAAATAAAATTCTCTAACGTTGTGATCAAGACTTGCCTTTTTTTGCCCAAAACCAAAACTTACTCAAATGGCCAGAAAGGGCAAGAGTTTTTAATGGAGTAACATTTTCCTGTTACTAATTAACTGGTTTTCTTTCTCAACAGGTGATTTTTTATGTATCTCCTTAGTAAATGGTTCTGTTCAACTTCGCTACAACCTTGGTGACAGAACTATCGTTCTAGAAACTCTCCAAAAAGTGACTACTAATGGAAGTATTTGGCATGTGATTAAAGCAGGAAGAGTTGGTGCGGAAGGCTACCTGGATCTGGATGGGATAAATGTAACAGAAAAAGCCAATGCAAAAATGAGCTCCCTGGACACAAATACTGACTTCTATGTTGGAGGAATGCCATCTTTAAATCTTGTAAATCCTATGTCAATAGCAAATGAACCTGCAGGTTTTCAGGGCTGTGTCCGAGAAGTTATTATAAATAATCAAGAGTTAAAATTAACTGAATTAGGAGCAAAAAGTGGAGCAAATGTAGGTGACTGTGATGGGACCCCCTGTGGGTACAAGGTGTGCAGAAATAGGGGTGAATGTATAGTAAATGGCACAACTTTTTCTTGCAAATGTTTGCCACATTGGACTGGAAATACATGTAACCAGTCTGCGCACTGTTCAAATAATCTTTGTCTCCACCAATCTCTATGTATACCCGACCAATCATTTTCTTACAATTGTTTCTGTGCTTTGGGTTGGGTGGGAAAGTATTGTGAAAACAAAACTTCATTTTCAACTGCAAAATTTATGGGTAATTCTTATATTAAATACATTGATCCAGATTACAGAATGAGAAACCTTCAGTTCACTACTATATCCTTAAATTTCAGTACTACTGAAACAGAAGGCTTAATTGTATGGATAGGAAAAGCTCAAAAGGAAGAAAATGATTTTCTGGCAATTGGTCTCCATAATCAGTCCTTGAAAATAGCAGTTAACTTAGGAAAAAGCGTATCTGTGCCTATGATCTATAGCAATGGCACATTCTTTTGTAATAAATGGCACCATGTAAGTGTAATTCAAAATCAGACTGTTATTAAGGCCTACCTAGATAACAACCTAATTCTCTTGGAGGATATTGATCCACACAAAAAATTTGTTGATTTAAACTATGATGGCATTAGTTATCTAGGGGGCTTTGAATATGGCCGAAAGGTAAATACTGTTACTCAAGAGATTTTTAAAAGAGATTTTGTTGGAAAAATTAAAGATGTATTTTTTCAGGACTCAAAAAAAATTGAGTTAATTAAATCAGAAGGATATAATGTTTTTAATGGAGATGAACAAAATTAATGACATAAATACTGGTAATTTTGATATACAAAATATATATGTAACTGTATTTTGATAACTATTTGTGGCACATTGTTTACTAGAAATCAGCTATTTATTATTAACTGAAATAGTCTAAATGCTAACATACCTTATTTATAAGCTTATAAAATATAGCTAAAGAAATGATTTTGGTTGGTTTTCCTATATCCAATATCTATAAACATGTTGATTCGAAAGTTTTCACTCC
This sequence comes from Herpailurus yagouaroundi, assembly GCF_014898765.1. Lineage (NCBI taxonomy): Eukaryota > Metazoa > Chordata > Mammalia > Carnivora > Felidae > Herpailurus > Herpailurus yagouaroundi. The sequence goes on along the minus strand of NW_024412394.1, from coordinate 26,002,695 downwards.
ATTAGTTCATGTAGTGTTTATTCATCTGTGAATTGGTTTTAAATGATACAAAGAAAAATAAAATAAAAAGCAAATTATTAACCAAAGGAAAAATAAAAATTATATAAGAAAAAAACTACACAATCATATTCTGTTGTATGGCTCAGCTATGAATATTTATATGATTGCAATAATATGAAATTTAAATATGTACTAAAACCAAAGTTATTGCATGAATGTGGGAAGATGGAAGGTGGAGGAAAGGAGTTGGCTGGTGAGGGTTAAACATTTAAATCCCATAGTAAGACATTAATAGATACCACAATTGTTGCAACCTTTTTTAAAGCATACATGTCACAAATATGAAGACACATATCCTAAGAAATATCTAAAAGAACTGAAAATAGTAACCTCTGGAGAGGAGTAGTGCAAACATTGCGGGGTTTTGTTTACAAACCTTATAAAATTACTTGACTTTTTAAGCCATGTACTTACATAACTGATCAAATTTAAAAATTAAACTTCATTTACACCTAAATTTTCAAGTCTACAGATCTCAAAACTGAGCATTAAATAGGTTCTGAATAATGCCATTGAAAAATTATTGTACTGATTGTATCTATGCCATCAAAAATAGTAACCTGAGAAAATTCCTTTTACCCAATCACCAGTTATTGATATAATTGTAGAGAGCATTTTCTCTCCCCACCCCACCATTGCATATTGGGAAGTAGTTATTGCTGCTGTTATTTAGCATTTTTAGAGTGTGGTATTTATGACAATTTGGCCACCAAGAAAGCAAATGACGACACGACTGACACAATACACTAATAGGTAGGACTATACCTGGAGAGAAAAAATATTACCTTGGTAATAAGCAACATGTGAAGTTTGAAAGGAAAGATATATTAATTATTAAATGGACAAAATGGTTTACAAATAAAGGGGCAGGTGCATGGTTAGCTGCTCATTGCTATTAAGCAAAATCTGCCTGTACAGGTTCCAGTCTATACAAAGAAACTAACCAATTTATCATTTGAAGAATTAAAAAAAATTTTTTTGCAGGGGGGCACTTGTTTTTGCCACACCATTGCAATCAGAAGGCTACAGATACTATTGGAGGGCCCCAGAACTAAAGTTAAGAACTTTGGCACCATTCAATGGCACACAACATACCCCCAGGTATATGAACACTAGAAAAGGTGTATGAGCAAAGTATAATGTAAGGTAGAACTACAGAATGTCTATATACTGATTCCAAGGCTGTGTGTGTGTGTGTGTGTGTGTGTGTGTGTGTGTGTGTGTGTTGTTCTGTTTTTTAACAGAAACCATGTAAGAAAACTCCATCCAACCATATTGGCTGAAAAACTGTGACCTAAATTTGTTTTGGCCCATACCATTTCATCTAACTTTGGTGATATTAAGATAATAACTGATCTTTAAAAAATTCATTTTGATGGCTGATAATTAGATCTCACTTTAAAGACATACATTTTATGTATAAAGCTAATAAAGCTGTTCTCAAAGGTTAACAAAATTCCAATGAACCACACCCCCATGATAGGCTACATGTTCTCTCATGATACAAAGTGCCTATCATTAAAGCAGCACTTCCTTAAGTATAAAACAAGGAACTCTGAGAGCCCCTAAGTCTTCTGGGGATCCACAGAGTACTTCCTTTCTCAATGACAATTCCATGTGAAGCCAGGTTTTCTTCATATATTTCAAATGAGATGACATATTGCAAAACACTGAATGCAGAGGCAGTTAAGAGAATCCAGAGATGTGCAAAAATGAAAACCATGACATTCTTACCAAATTTAGTGTAAGTTCTTTTTCACACAAATTTACATTAACATAAGGATCAGTGTTAAAGAAGTAAACAATTATTTGTAAATTATAACATCTTAATTTCTAATATGCTAAATGGTACAACCCATTTTTTGGGTTCTCAATAACTTTTTAAAGAGTAAAAAGATCCTGAAACCAAAAAGTTTGAGAATTACTGTTCAAGTTGCTTCTCACAGCTGCAGTTTCACATGAAGATGTGATCACTTGTCTTCTGCACTACACTGCAAGCTCCAAGACTGGAGGCGAATTGTACCATTCAATTCCAAGAATCAAGCACCAAATAGAATAGGCACCAAATAAGTAAGAATTTAAAACTGCTATCTACCAATTTCCTATAAATCAAAATGACTCGAAAACTTTTTTTTTTTTTTTTACTGTAAAATCTAAAATTTCATGTGGTGGGAGTACCTGGGTGGTTCAGTCAGTTAAGTATCAGACTTCAGCTCAGGTCATGATCTCCGGGTCATGTTGCCCCTCTCCAACTCCTGCTCTCTCTCTCAAAAATAAATAAAACATTTAAAAATTTTTAAATTTCATGTGAATTATCATTATTCATTTTTGCTATCTTTGGGATGATAGTGTTGAAGATTTCCTGTGTTTTTCCAGCACAAAATAGAAATAATTGATACAGAAACCCTTTAAGATAACTTTACTATAAACATTACAATGCTTCTGAAACACAAAGTGTTGAATGTAAACATGTTTTATAGTACGGTGAATGCCTCATATCTGTCAGAAAGGTTAAAATTAACACAGGAAACAACAGAGGATGCAGAAGAGGCTACAGAATAAAGGGAACACTTTTGCACTGTTGGTGAGAATACAAACTGGTGCAGCCACTCTGGAAAACAGTGTGGAGGTTTCCTTAAAAAAATTAAAAATAGAACTACCCTATTAGGGATCCAGCAATTGCACTACTATGTATTTATCCAAAGGATACAAAAACGCTGACTCAAAGGGGCACATGCACCCCAATGGTTATAGCAGCACTATCAACAACAAATTATGGAAAAAATCCAAATGTCCATCCACTGATGGATAAAGATGTGGTGTGTGTGTGTAAATACACACAATGGAGTATTTACTCAGCGATGAAAAAGAATGAAATCTTGCCATTTGCAACAATGTGGGTGGACCTAGAAGGTATTATGCTAAGTGAAATAAGTCATTGAAAGACATATGATTTCACTCATGTGAAATTTAAGAAACAAAATAGAGGAACATAGAAGGGAAGGAAAAATATAACAACAAAGAGGCAGGCAAACCATAAGAGACCCTTAAATACAGAGAACAAACAGGGTTGCTGGAGGGGAGGGTGGGCAGGGAGATGGGCTAAATAGGTGATGGGCATTAAGGCGGGAACTTGCTGGGATGAGCACTGGGTGTTACAGGTGATGAATCACTAAATTCTACTCCTGAAACCATTATTACACTATATGTTAACTTGATTTAAATAAAAAAATTAAGGCAATGTTTATCTTTTAAAAGATTCAACAAAGTTGCTGCAAAAAATTGACTTGGGGACAGAGGAGGGAAGTATTCTCTTTAAAAATAAGGAATATTTTTAAAGTACAGCTTGGGCAGATATGTCCATACACACACTGAATTACTTCACAGAAAAAGGTATTTAGGGATATTGGTAGTTATACTGAGTTCACGGCCTCCTTTAAGTACTCTGGTTTCCCCCACCCAAAGACTCTGTTCTGCATCTATAAAGTAGACTCGTGTTTTCAAGACCTTTCTAGCTCTTAACCTAAAATTTCTTGCTCTATACATGAATTACTGAAATTCTTTATGAAACAGGAATCAAAGAATCAGGGTTGACACCTTTTTAAAAGTAGTAACCAATTCTATTCAAGATTTGCCTTGGGAGACAAATAGTCATTAGTAAGTGGTAACTTGACCAGTGTTTTAAAGGGATCTGAGCAGACTGAAATAGTGCAACTGGTACATTTAAATGTTAAAATTAAGTCAACTATTCACTTTAATAAAATCTGGTTCATTAGCAAGCTCTCATAATGCATTTTAACTTGATTCATATCCTTCTTTAAAAACATAGCTACAATTAAAAACTAAGACCATACCTGATTAGAAATTTAGCAGTTAACTAGTTTTATATAGCCAAGTGGTTTAACTGTCACTCCATTTTCTTATCTATTGTTGGTATTTTTCTTAACTTTTAAACATATTTACTATGATCCTAGATGTGTTTTAACTCCAAAAGCTTAGTTCACCCACAAGTAAGTTACAATCAGCAAGTCAAGAATTGTGGTAAATAGAATGGTCCCTTAAAGTTGTCTACATCCTAATCCCTGGCACCTATAAATAGGTTATATGGCAAGAGGGAATTGAGGTCTCTCAAATGGAACTCAAGTTCCTCATCAGCGACCTTAAAATAGGAAGGTTATCCTGGATTACCTGGGTGGGCCTAATATATCACAAGGGCCCCTTAAAAGTGGATGAGGGAATCAGAAGGATCAGAGGTGGCTTTGAATTGAAGGAAGGGACCTTGAGGCAAGGAAAGTGAGTGGCCTCTAAAAGCTGGAAAAGACAAGGGGAATGGATTTTTCTCCTAAGGCCTCCAGAGAAGGACACGTTGATCTCAACCTGAGATCTGCATCAGACTTCTGATCTACAGAAACGTACAATAAAGTTGTGTGGTTTTAGGCCACTAACTTTTTAATAATTTGTCACAGCGCCAACAGAGAATAAAAGAGAACTTGAGAATTAGGATTTGAAACGAAGATAAACTTTGCAGATCTATACAAGGGAACCCACACTTTTCGTCTTCCTGCTCACTTTGAGGAGTTGGGCTATTCACCACAGACAGGCTGGTGGAATAGAGAGGAAAAGGGCTATGAAAGGCATATACGGTAATCAGGCTTTTGTCCCTCTCTCCTGTTCTCAATTCTCATACAACTGGCATGCAGACTTTGAAGAAAAGTGGAACTGAGCTAAATTCCAGTTCTGACAATAGCAGTCTAACCTTGGGCACTTTTTTTTTTCTTTCCCCCTAAGTACAAGTTTCCTCAAGAGACCTCTGAGGTAAGTCAGTCTTCACCTTTCAGGCTGCCCAAGGTTTATATAAAGTGCTCCACACAAGGTCTGACATAACAGAGGGCTCACAGAGGCTTTCTTATTGCAAGGATGACAAGAGGTGGACTTTTTGGTATTGAGACACCCTGGTACATTTTACTTAAGAGAGGTATGTAGAATCTGTCTGAAGATGGTTCTAAATTTTAAAAAGCATCAAATTTTTTGAAGATTAAGCTTTCCTTAAGACAGGAGAAACAAAGAGGAATCTCATTTAACTCATATTTGTGTTAAGGCTGGTTTGTAGGTGAGACTTTAATAAAAGACTGAGAATGGCTTTGGATCTACTAATCACTGAAAATTTTTCTCATTTCCCTTTCTTCCCAAGTTAAAACCTCAGTCAATATGCCTATACTCCCCCTAATCACCACAATGTTTCAGTCAACAAGGGTAAGAGACCTGGTTTTAACACTTAGTAGCCCTGTAATCTCAGGAGATGGCCACCACTAATAGGAGCCTCTATGAGATCAAGCTCCAATGAGATATGAAAGCATCACAATATATATAAGAAACTACTGGCTAAGAAGTAATAAAAAACTAACTTAAAGGCTTTCTTCCATTGGTTAACCCATTTTTACCTTACCAAACAAACAAACAAAAATTCAATGTCTACTCAACTCCCCCCCCTCCCCCATCCCTACCAGATTAATCAGGGGAAGCAGACTTACTTAACATACATAGTTGAAATCAAAAAGGTAATTTTTTTGGTTTGAGGGATTTGTTTTTGGTTTTTGTTGTTTTTTAAGTAAAACCCTGAACAATTTCTTCATAATGCTGCAAAAGATGACCAACCTTGTTTTGTATGCAAACTGACTAGTTTTCTAACAAGTTAATTTCCAAAAGAAAAGTAGACCAAAATTAAACAAACTTTATTTAAATACAAGTCCTCTGTTTCAGAACTTTTATGATCATTAATTTCGGAGGATAAGGATGACAAAAAAAAGGGTTGCAAGTTATTGCAAGTTAGACAAAATGTTTGGTTTTGAATTTCAGCTCCTTTTCTCTCCAGTGAGAACAGCAAAGCTGACTCATTTTCAAAACCTATTTTTAACTGTAATCTTTATACTTTTTTAAGAAAATCAATTTTATCTTTTTAATTTTGTGAAGTCATTTATATTTTTCTTCATTAATACAGAGGAGCAAAAATACTGTTTTTTCTTTTTTGGCCTCAAGTGCTAGTAACTTTTGGTAGCTATTGGTTTAAATTATAGCAATCAATACAGTAGGTAATTTAGGGTGTAAGTAAATTTAAATTTGGATTAACAACAGCCTCCAGGTGTTTTCTATTTCAAGAAGTACTAGCATACAAAACTGTAGTTATCCCCCCTCCTCCACCAACAAATTACACATGTTCCAAAGAGATTCACAACATGTTTCTCTAAAATAAAAGTTCTGAAATGATTAGTCAGTGTACCAAATTTTGATGGTATACAAGTTTTCAGAAACATACCTATAAAGTGAGCTATAGCTACAACAGTTTTTCATTAGCAGTTCTCAATTCATAGCCTCTTTAGAACTACATGATTTACCTCAATAGCCTGTAATCTATGGTACAGAAATCGTTTTTTCCCTCATCTATTGCCTGATTTAGAGAGCTATGGCTCTATGCCCTTGGTGGAGTAAGGGTTTACCATCTGATGATAATTAAAGCTTTAAAGAATACTTTGACTACTGAATTTCAAATCACACAGACAAAATAGGTGAGAAATTCTTTTATCATATTTAGAATCAAAATATCCCTTAAAATATTTACATTTTACAGTAAAAAGGATAGCAAAACACAAGATCATGTACAAGCTTAAGTATTCAAGTTTCCAAAGAGCCAAAAATGAAAAGGAAAGAAATGGCCTACCACAAAGTTGTAGTAATGGTAATAAATGCCTTCAATGAGTGCAGATTAAAGCAAGAAATGTACTCCTTGGGCGTCTGATTCTTGGTCAAAAACTGCTCAACTAAATGATTAATATAATCTGATTATGAAGTTGCTTGGCGTTCTGTTTCTCCTCTACAGTTTCTTTAAAAACAGTGCAATTTAAACAAACTTACAGAGCACACATTACTCTCAAATTAGTCATTATATAAAGGACATTCACTAGAGGCAGTAAATATACTCCATAGTTAACCATATTTACCAAGTAAGGAATAAAACTAAAATTTCTAAGCCTTTATTGCATATTAATAAAACAAATCTTTGAATATACAGCAATGTAAAACTTTTAAAAATATTAAATTCCTAGAACTAGGGACAGTTGGTATGAATAAGGGATGATGAGCACTGGTACAGAGAGCACTCTGCACCAACACACAGATTTTATTGTTCTGCAAACCACCAATATTAAAAATTTAAAAGATGGCACAATCCTAGCAGGCAATCGTAAAGTTTTTAAGATACAACATTTAAGTTATTTAAATGTAATCTTGAAGCAGCCTGCAAATTTTACCTTTTGCTTTTAGCTCTGTCAGTGTGGTCCCTATCTTTGTGGTACCTATCTCTGTCCTTTTCTCCTTCTCTATGTTTACTTTTCTCTCGTTCTTTGTCCTTTTCATGGTCTTCACTTTTAGGTTTATCTGGTTTCTTGTCTACATTCCTACTATCCCGGCTTGCTTTTCCATCTGCTCCTCGATCACCATGTGACAACCGCGCCCTCTCTTTATCTTTGTGCCCTTCCTCCCTTTTTCTGTCTCTGTCCTTGTCTTGGGTTCTGTCTCTGCGTCTATGCCTTTCAGACTCTTGCTCCCATTCCTTTTCATGTCGCTCTCTTTTCAAATGGTGTGAATCACTATAAAATCTCTGTCGATCCCCTTTACCCCTATTAAATGGCCTATCCAGTTGCTGTTGGTCTTGCCTACCCCAAGGGTCACTATGGCGCCTTTCTGGTCTTCGAATGTCTTTAACCTGGTAAAAATTTTGTGGGCCTATATACCTTGATGTTTGTGAAAGGGGACCCATCATACGTTGTGGTTGGCCTGTCAGGTGAACAACAGGTGGCCAGGGAACCATGGGATTTTGAGCAAAGCCAAAGCCTGGAGGGGGAAGTAAAGGAGGTGGTAAATGTGGTGGAAATCCAAACATGCTTTGTGGGGGAAAATTAGGAGGTCCTGGAAATGGAAATCCAGGGGGGCTAGACTTGAGATGCTGAAGGTTGGGCTGCTGTGGCCTCATGGGTGAAAAGTTTACACTTGTTCTGGGGCTGGTGCTTCTGGAAGTAAAGTTGATGCTTTTAGAAGGAAATTCTGATTGACATGTGTTTCCACCTTCAAAATGAGATGATGTCGCTGTGGATCCTCTTCGAAATGGGTGCACAGTTTCGATATTTTGCATTAAAATATCCTCCTGTAAGGGTTTTGTTTGTTCTGCTTGAGAAGTGTGTATGTTTTCTACTGACGGTGAGTTTTGTGCAACCCCTGAATTATCACCCTGCTGAACACATGAGCTCTTCTCTACAGAAGACAACTTTTCCTCTACATTCATTTGTTCTGTTAAGTGCTCCTTGTGTGACAGACCAGGCAGGGTGTGTTTTTCTCCATTCCGGCAATTATCTCCGTCTTTGTTTTCTGAAGCAGTTATCTGCTGACTTCGTCCTGCTGCTTGTCTAGGATCCCGTTTCAAGTTGATAAACTGTGGGGACCTTGTTGTATTAGCAACAAGGTTTTCACTGCAACTGACATTACTATCTATGTTTCCTTTTCCTACATTAGACCTGCATGGAGAACTAGTATTTGAAGTCCGATTATCTTGCAAATTATTCTCTTGATCTTGCAGCAGCTGCCTTTTTAACGTTCTCTCTTTATTCTCCACAGTTTCTTCCTGTTTCGACTGAATTGATAAATTTGTTAAGAATGCTTCTGTAGAAACATCTGGTGGTTTACCTCTGAGGCTAAGACTCGTCAAAGGTCCAGGAGAAATGGAAGAAGAACCCATTACTGATGTTTCTTCTCCTACTACTGAATTACCTGTAGACTCTGAAAGATCATCTACTTTAACCTTTACCTCCTTGGCTTCACCATCAGTTACTTCCACTTTATCTACTTTCTCTGCTTTGGGGTCAGCTTGCTCACTTAGAAAAGGAATTTCTTTAAGAGTGTTTTGTTCTATCACCGATTGAGTCTGTTCATATACCTGACCAGTAGTGCCCAAAAGGCTCTGAAGTATATCATCCACAGGAAGAGGTTTATTTGCTAATTCCAGAGTAGAAGGCTGATTTTCCCAGCCAATCAATACCCCAGGAAGGAATCTTAAAGGTTTTGGTGGCTCTTGTTTGGTGACTTCCACTAAAGGTTCAATTACTGTTGGAAGGTCTTCCTGAAGAGTTTGCTGAGGCTTATTTCTCTGCTTGTGTAATACAGTTGTAAAAGAATTAAAAAAGTCATTTTCTTCCTCTGGTGTTTCTTCTGTGGCAACTTCCATCTTACTTTTTTTGTCAGGTGGCAATGCCATTGGTACGCTTTCAGAAGTCTCGGCTGTATGACTAGTGCTAACACTAGCACTATGTTGCCGCTTCAGTTTTTGACGAATAATTAAGCCCAACAACAGATTGGGTCTATGCAGTTCAAGCCCTGTATAAAATAAAAAACATCAATGAACAGTCATTTTCAACCATTACAACACAGGGTACATTTTTGCATCTAGCTTATTACAGCCTATTAGGTGGGTGCCTGTCCCTGTGAAGTCAGCTCTAGAGGGCTGAAACCAAAGAATGCAAGCAGAGTCTGTCTTCTCACTCTGGTCTCACCTCCCACTTTTTTTTATTCATACTCCTATTATTAAAATGTATACCTACCAGGTCCATCAAAAGGCACAAGAGGGTGTGGAATTTTATCTGCGGCACCCAAAGGAATAAGGTACATATCCTTAACCTGCTTCATGTTGTTAGCAGCTACTCCATAGCGCTTTCTGCTACTGAAGTATGCAAACAGCAAAGTATAAGAAATTTGATCTTCTTCAGTTACAGGTGTGAAGCGAACCACACAGATTTCCTATTCAAGAAAATCATAAATGACTGTTTAAAATAATAACCTAAAGAATAGCTGGGTTTTAAATATCATTTCTCAACTAGTAATAATCCAGTAAATTTTATAATGATGATTACTGAAAAACATGATTTGCCAACTTAAATGCAGATAAAAATAGTAAAAGGAAGGAACTCTTAGGAAAAGATGTTTGCTGACCCACTGACAGATCTGTTTTATCTGAAGGTGTCCCATAAGACACTGAGTCCCACAATGATTAATTTGCTCAAGGTGACACAATTGTCAGTAACAGAGAAGGTATTTAAACCCGAGTCCTTTGATATCTACACTACATCCTTATTTCCTATCTCATAATCTCCACAAATGGTTGCCTGTATTTTCAGTATACTGAAAATTAATATCACCTACCACCACCCTGCCATGTACACATACACAAAAAAACTCAAATCCAGTGAAAATCCAGAATGGAGACTGGGTGAAAAGAACTGAAATACATAAAACGCCATACGTTTTATGAAATCATTTGGTTTACTCAGGAACTTATTTGTTTGCCTCTAGGTTCTAGAATTTGTTTCCAATAGAAAAGAGAATCCCAATGTAGTATCAATTTGGTAGTGTAAAAAAATGAGATGTCTTTTCATGAACATACATAGTCAAAATGAAGAGAGACAGACCTGCTACAAAGCCTAAATTGATAGAAGTTCCTATACAGAACATGTAAATGAGCTAAACTATGGCTCTCTTATAAAAGGTCTGTCATCTAAACTGTCCTCTTTTAGGGGTGTGTTTCAGTCAGTTCAGGTAGGAGGCATATTATAAAATACTGGGCAGAAGTATATGGGTAGGCCAAGAATGATTCCCAAAATATCCAAGGGAATACCTCCCCAATGCTTTCTTATGACTTTTACTATCATGAGAAAGTGATAGCAAATAAGTGTTGTAACTTTTCTACAATGCTTCAAGTTTCTTTGTATTCTAATACTGTATTAATTTAAATTCTAAAACCTATATTGAAAAACATATATTCATAACGCCTGGGTGGCTCAGTTGGTTAAGTGTCTGACCCTTGTATCAGGTCAGGTCATGATCTCACAGTTCGGGAGTTCGAGACCCATGTAAAGCTCTGCACTGACAGTGTGGAGTTTGCATGAAATTCTCTTTCCCTCTCTCTCTGCCCCTACCCCACTCATGCTTTCTCTCAGAATAAATAAACTTAAAAAATTTTTAAGCAAACAAACTTTAGGGGGTTCCTGGGTGGCTCAGTTGGTTGAGCATCTGATTCTTGGTTTCGGCTTAGGTCATGAGCTCACGGTCATGAGTTAGAGCCCCAAGTCAGGCTCTGCACTGACAGTGAGGGACCTGCTTGAGATTCTCTCTCACTCCCTCTCTTTCTGACCCTCCCCTTCCCCCCTCCCCACTCTCTCAAAATAAATAAATAAACTTTTAAAATTAAATAGGGGCGCCTGGGTGGCTCAGTTGGTTAAGCATCCGACTTTGGCTCAGGTCATGATTTCATGGTTCATGGGTTTGAGTCCCACGTCAGACTCTGCTGACAGCTCTGAGCCTGGAGCCTGCTTTACATTCTCTTTGTCCCTCCCCTGCTCACGCTCTGTCTCTCTCGCTCTCTCTTTCTCTCTCAAAAATAAATAAACATTAAAAAAAAATTTTAATAAAAATAAACTTCTATATACTTAGAGCCACTATATTTTTAGGGTCTCTTTGTTGCCACTATATTTTAAGGTCTCTTAGCCTATGCCCTAACTAAACAAATGACTATAATCAAAGCAAGACACAATCCCAGGAGGAATCTCAATACTTACTTTAAAACATTTCTTTCAAAACAATGACGGAAATCACTAAGAAAGCATACCAGAAGGAAAGAAAAACCCACAGGAAGAATGCTGAGCTGTTCTGAGCTTTAGCAAATGGTTTTAGTTCAGTTTTGTCAGGCACACTATGTAGATTCAGAATTTGTAGTGGCTCCTACCCCCTAGGGTTCCCTGCATAAGAACTCTCATGATTTAGTTTTCAAGTGCTCTCTCATGCAGGTGTAACAAAATAAATTTTCCTTACCTTGGTTCCTGATGCTTTAATTTTTTCAACATAATCCCAAACTGTCTGAGGTGATATCCTGCCACCTACTTGAATACTATCTGGTAGATCCTACAGTAAAAAATGAAGGTGATCAGTATATACAGAATATCTTTACTGTAATATTCATAATTTACTCTAAGACTAATTTAAAATTGGTAATAAAAAACAAGTAAATAAAAAGATTTGCATCATAGAACATAACAAAGTACAGGGATAGCAATCAGGATTTACCTCAAATGTCAACCTCAAATAACCAAGCTGGGTGCCTCAATTGTCAACCTCAAATAACCAAGGTTGGTGCCCAAGATACATGTGAGATAGAATCTGAGGTCATGTCAATTCCCAGTAGGAAAAACAGGCACAGGAAAGTGAAGCAGTGGCAAGCAAAAGACACACCGACAATCCAGGAAGAAAGAGTACAACAGATTTCAGAATATTAGAGATTGTTTTTCTATTCCGCCCACTCCTACCCCCTCACCCCTTTTTTGGTGGTAGTGGGCAAGGATATCATTTAATCATTAACAGCTAGATTTCAGAAGTTACCAAGTATAATTATAGAGTGTATTTCTGCACAGTACTGTAATACTGCACTGTAATACTGCAGTTCATTTTTTTTAACAGTAGAATTTTCTGAAAACAGATGACTATACCTTAATTAAGTGAAGAACTGTGTAACTGAAAATATTTAAAACTTTAATCAGTGTATTTCTATTTTTCTATGAAGCTGAAAAAATTCATAGAAAGCATAATTAATTGATAGTAAATTTGATTTAAGTGTATTTAAATTATTAATTGCTTTAATATTTTATTTGGGACTTTAGTCCTAAACTAAAAGTAGTAAAAAGCAGAGGTGGAATTCTGGAAAGCAACCTTAGAAACTAAGAAAGGAAAATAGTTTTGTTTAAATTCAAATTCCATAGTTCAGGACTTCTTTCCAATTTAAAAGAAGAGTTCTCTTCACCACTGATCAAAGACTAAATTTCTAAAGAGGTTTGTTCAAAAAGAAAAGCATCATGGGTCCATTTAATTTTCCTCTTATAAAATCAACGTTTCTAAAATATTATTTGCCAAGCAAACTAAATGTAAAAGTAATAATTACGTTGTTTATTAAAACACAATGCTAAACAAATAAACTGATCAACGTTAGGCACCATTATACTTAAACTAATTTCAGCCTAATATAAAGAAAAGTTTGTTAGTCTTTAAAGAAAAATAGGCATATATACAATTTAAGACTTTTGAAATACTGGAAAGAATTTTTTTTCTTTTTTAATTTTTGCCTTCATGATCAGGAGACTGAGAATGGATGGAACAGTTTAGATACAAACATAACAGAAAATACGATCTCAACAAAAATACAGTACATGTACTGAATTATTTTCCTACTTCCTGAAACAAAAGAAAAACACAACTTTTCCAAATAGTTCAAAAATGTCATACTTTCTCATTTTTCATAATATAATACTGTAACTGCTTATTTTCCATAAATGTTGCATGACAGTTCCATCCAATTCTTTCAGGTATAAAACCAACCAAGGGTACCTGGAGCAACTATGATCATTGGGTCTCATGGGACTGTCACCTTACTGTAATGTTTCAACTATCACCTACATCTCATTCACAGATAGAGGCAGATAAGAGCTGTAGTCATGCAGTAGGGGAAACATAAGCAACAGGAGAATTAGACTTGTTAACATGGAAAAAAATCTTCTTGACAGGCTAACTCTGAAGTCCATACTAGGTAGGTCAATCCTTTAAAGAAAAACTCATGATATCCATGCAGACTCTCATTAATTTTTAATACTCTGACATACATCTTACAGTACAGGATTTGTAGGGTGAAAACTTTCAGAACACAGTTATCTACAGTTCAAAAACTTCAGTTGTGAACTCAAAATTTCATTAATTGAATGGTTCTAAGCATCACTGTCAACATACTTATGAATGAAATAAAACATTATTATTTATAATATCATTTTCTCTCCTACTTCTTTTGGAAGCACATATGTCAACCCAAGCAGAAAACGGCAAGAAAAGTTCACAGTACCTCTGTCAAATACTCAGGGGAACCAGATACTGGGTAGGCTTTGGTAACAAATTTTGCTACAGAAGGCATGTTGATAAAACCTTTCCAGATAAAGTTCAATCGAGCCAGGAAGGTAGACTCAACTTCAACAGTTCCAGGCATCTCTGGTCTAAAAAAGGACATTAGAAATTTTCAGCCTAAAGATAATGGTCATGAATAAATACATTTTCTACTAAGTCATCAATTATTTCTATTTTAGCATGTCAAGAAAGCCAAAATACATAAAGGCTATTGATTAAAGATGAAAGTACGTTCATATTTACATAGTCATGACTTACAATATCCTTCACGGGTGGCTCAGATGAAGGTACAGAGAGGTGCGAACAATTTTTATTTAATGACCTATCTCCCACCTCTTGGGACCAACATAATTAAAAGGAATTTTAAAGTCAAGTCCCCACACACAGACTCAAATCTCTAAATTAATTTTAAGTCTTATTCTTTTATCTCAATTAGTTTAATGTTTAAGAAGGTACAGTTCTTTTCTCAAAAGAAAGGTTCCTAAGAAATATGTCGCTTTTCCATATTTGAAGACATCCAAGTATAATTTGGCAAAGATCTATAATAATTATTGAAGTTACAGCTAAGAGAAAATTACCGTGGGGCAGGAGAGAATGTTGATTTCGGAGACTCTTGTTTTTCCTCTTCAAAGAATTCAGAAGCCAAGATGTTTGAGGTTGAAGACAGTGCATCTGCTATACTTTCTGCTTCGTTATCTGAATGTTTACGAGATACTCCAACAACAACTTTAACTTTTTTTGGAGAAAGATCATCTACAGGTGGTGCCATTCGACCTAACATCAGATGACACCAAACAAACCATTTTTGTAAACTGAAATTCCTGTAACTTCATCCATTTCACTTCAAGAGTTATTCAGTGTTTCTGATGGAATTGTTGCATAACCTTAGATTTCCTGGGGTAATTTTTAACTATCATCATTTCTCATGCTGTTATATTACATCTCTCTAATTAATGTGAAAAATTAGGGAAAAAGGATATTAAGCAACTTAGATAAGCTGAAATGGAAACATTATAACTAGAATCTAAAATAAGTTTCTTGGGATACCTGGGTGGCTCAGTCGGTTAAGCATCTGACTCTTGCTTTCGGCTCGGGTCACGATCTCACGGTTTCTGAGATGGAGCCCCATACCGGGCTCTGTGCTGACAACATGGAGGCTGCTTGGGATTCTCTCTCCCTCTCTGTCTCTGCCCTTCCTCTGCTTGTGCTATCGCTATCTCTCTCAAAATAAATAAACAAACATTTTTAAACTAAGTTTCTTGATTCCCTAGCAATTTTTCTTTTTTTTATTTAGAGAGAGAAAAGGCAAGCAGGGGAGGGGGTCAGGGGGAGAGAGAGAGAATCCAGGCAGGCTCCACACTCAGTGTAGAACCAGATGCAGGGCTTAATCCCACAATACTGGGAACATGACCCCGAGCTGAAATCAAAAGTCAGATGCTCAACAAACTGAGCCACCCAGGTGACCCCCTACCAATTTTATACTAAATTACACCAAATTCCAAGAGAAGTTACTTGAAAAAGAACTGAGTAAAAAAAATCTGTATCCTACTTTGTGTTACATATAGCAGCAGCTCATAACACAAATGCATAGTACAGTTACTAAACATGAAAAATGTAGTAAAGTTTAAAAAATGACACTGGTTTTAGCCTATAGCACCAAGAAGGAAACAAATCACTCAAACTTTCTGAAAATAGGTTAGGTCTAGTAGTGTTTAACAAATGTTTTTTGTGCTAACATTACATTTACTAAAATATTACCATGGAAATTATTAAAGTTAATAGAAATCACTAAGTATTTTTTATTAAGATAGAACTACATGGGTGAACTTAAAAATACTATTAGACCATGGATAGCTTTCTTTAAGAATAGTAACGTCTCAGGGAGCTTAGGTGGCTTAGTCGGTTAAGCATCCAACTCTTGATTTCAGCTCAGGTCATGATCTCCTGGGTTTTCGTGGGTTCGATCCCATGTCAGGCTCCAAGCTGACAGTGAGGAGCCTGTCTCCCTCTCTTGCTACCTCTTCCCCCACTTGAGCCATCTCTGTCTCTCTCAAATAAATAAACTTAAAAAAAAGAACAACAAAGTCTAAAAACATTCTCTCTGCCCTTTAAGTCTTTAATCTTGTACAGACGGTAAAATAAACACGATTTTGAGAAGATATGATTATTAATATAATTTAAATTCCTTATACATCCCTATTTCTTATGCCCTAAATCTAGCCCATCTCTAGCATCTATCAATATTACCTAACGTGATTATCTCAAAGCCTCCACTTACTTCCATCTCCAATTACTGCTCTAATCACTCTAATTAAAACCATCTTCATCTCACATTGGACTAGTGCAGAGGCTTCCTATCGAGTTTCCCTCCTTCCTCCCTTGGCTTCTCCCACTGTAATACCTTCTCACCACAGTTAGAGAGATCTTCATAAAATTCCAATTTGATCATGCCATTCCCTTGCTAAAAAAACCCTTCAATCAGTATCCACTGCTCTTAGATAAAAGACCGAAATCTTCAATGTGGCTGTAAAAGTAGATTTTCAGTATTCTGATCATGATCTGTAAAGTCATATTTTATCTCATGATCCATTACTTATACACACACACACACTCAACACATCTGTGTATGTGTGTGTATATACACGTGTATGTGTGTATTATTTTGGTTATATATAAATAACCAGAATTAAAGTTTCACAAAATGGTACACATCTTTATAAGAGTAATTCACTGTGGTATTTCATATTGTTTTTGTTTTTGAAATGCTAGTAACTACTTACTAACTTGATTTCACTAAGAAGTCAATCTGAAGTTCAAAAGGCAATAATACAAAATGTGATCCCTAAAGTATCTCTTCAAACAAATCATATGCCTCTCTCCTCTTCTTGAATTCAATTCAAGCTCATGCCATTCCCAGTATTCAGAATGGTCTTCCCCTTTCAGTCTTCATGTCTCAGCTTAAATATCAATTCAAGTCTCCCCAATGCCTCACTCTAGGCTAAGTCTTCCTGCTAGCTAAAGACACTTATGACTGTACTTCTACTCAAATCATCACCTGCCTGTCTTTCCCACTAGGCTTTATGGTTTCTCTTAAGGCCTGGATAATATCTGACTCATTCACCACTATATTCCCTGCACCAGAAAGTGCTTGGCAAAAAAGATTTCAGTAAATATTTACTGAATGAATGGCCAGATATAAGAATACTAGAGAAAAGATATTTTGGGATTTGTTTCATTTGTTATATGTAATAATAAAATATGAATGCTGTTTTATTCCTTCACCTAGTAAATGACAATACCATCACAACTGTGCAACAGTTCTGATGCCTATTCTAATGCTTAAATTCTAGTCTTTTGACTCTGAGTTGGTTAAGTTCAGATCTTACATAATACAGTTAATTCTAGATAGCAAACTATATGATAGTATCAAACTATACCTCAACTCTGAAGAGCAGTCATTCTAAAACTGTGCTACTCCTCAAAAGGAGTGAGCAGGTACCCCACCACCAGTACAGAGAAAACAAAAACCTATTTAGATTACAAATACAAGTATCCCCCTTTCAAAGTGAAAGCAACATTTCAGAAAGAAAAATTTCCAAGAGTGCCTCGGTGGCTCAGTCAGTTGAGCGTCCAACTCCGGCTCAGGTCATGATCTCACCGTTCCTGAGTTTGAGCCCCGTGTTGGGCTGTGCTGATGGCTCAGAGCCTGGAGCCTGCTTCAGATTTTGTGTCTCCCTCTCTCTACCCCTCCCCGCCAAACTCGTACTCTCTCTCTCTCTCTCTCTCTCTCTAATATAAACAATAAAAAAAACAATAAAGGAAAAATTTCCAATTACCTATGCAAATTTTACAGTTAAGATCAAAAAGATGTTGTCTATGTTGACTAGTGGTATCTTTAGACATAGAATCAATCTCTTCTTTCTGTTTTTCAGATCCTTCTGTCTTCTCCAATGACTTGTTAGCTGTAGGTTCCTAAAAAAGGAATAAAAAGTTTCAGCAGACAAAATTTTGTCCCAATTAAAAATCAACTTATATTTCATATTGATACATGAAAGCTATTCCATTCACAGGTTGTTTTTCACTATTTCTTTATAAAACAAATGCTAGATATTAATTATGACTTAAAGTAGAGCAAAAACTCAAGACATTCTTCAGTCTTCATTCCTTAAGGCCTCTAACAAGATTTCCTATTATTTTCTCACTGATATTTGAAAATAAGAAAAGTTGTACCACACTCTCAAACCAGTCTAAGAAGCACCTACAGATTTATAGGCCTACTGAAGAATTTGCAAAGTCCTACAGATCCTGAGAATCTACATTTAAACAAGTGCTTAAGAGGTGCCTGTGATGCAGATAGCCTGCACTTTACATACAAAGAAACAATACTGTAAACACTCAAAAAACCATGAAACCAATGAAATAAACTACTTTAAAATATATATATTTTTAAAAATCTTCTTTCGACTTAAAGAACATCTGAGGCAAATAAATCACTGAATCTTCATGTTTTGAGCACTACAAACATGACACTATTATAATTTTTACCTGAATCTCCATGGCTGCTTCCTGTTCCTTCATTGGGGCATCACTCTCAATTTCTATTTCACCTTTATGAGTTATTTTTGTGATTGGCCGTCTTTCCACTTCTCTCTGCTCTTTCTCAATCATCTCTATGGTCTAAAGGAAATATTTTAAAGAAACATTTCACAATTGAAATATACATATTTCCAACTGTACAGCTTTAAATAGTAAGAGCTTATCTAAAAATGAAAAAAATCATCATAGATGATTTTTAATCTTTAGGTGGTCTCTCAAACAACAAATATACACTGAATACTTACAAATGTCAGAGACTGTTTTAAGTGCTGGGTTTACAAGCCATGAGAAGTTCACACATAAATTAACCAGAGGGAGCTGAAGTGCAATGTAATTTGCAAAGGGTTGAAACATGATATTTACCTGCTTTCTGATTTAGTATAGTAGCAGCTGCCACAGGGAAATGGGAATTATTTTCCTCAGATTCCTAACTTGATGTTCTTAACACTCCCCCAAATAGTGGAAGTTTATTCAAATACCAAAAATTATCAGGTAGTCCCCTATCAGTTTTCTCCTGACCAAGCTTACTTTGTGACGATGAACAAGCCTGGCAACACAATAATAAGCAAGTGTAGCAAAAACTAGTAAAAAGTAGCTGAGAGTGGAACAGGTTAAGAAAGGTAAAGATGGTCATTTATTTTGCCTTTGTTATATGCAAATCATCCTTTAAAGAAAGAAATCAGATACATGGCCTAAAGGAAGAACAAGCTGGTCTCCAAAGCAGGTAATACTTGCAGCCACATTTCAATGCAGAAGAGAGGCGTGTACATACTTGGGACATGGAGAGAAAGATAAGGTGATACTATTTCCAAATTAAGAGGAAAAATTACACAGGGTGAAAGTGAAGAAACATGTGAATAAGTGTAATATATGAAATCAAGGCCCTGTGCTTCAAACTAGATTTAGCAGAAGATCCACATGGAGGCTTAATACCTGAGATGCAAGTATTATGGAAAAAACAATCAGGTAAATCATGTAGAATTCCTATGAACTGTAAATAACCAATACTTTCTAGAATGAAAAGCTAACATTCTAGGGCACCTGAGTGGCTCAGTTGGTTGAGCCTACAACTCGTGATTTTGCTCAGATCATGGGATCGAGCCCCACGTCAGGCTCTGCACTAAGCATGGAGCCTGCTTACTATTCTCTCTCTCTCTCTGCCCCTCTCCCCTGCTCATGCTCTTTCTCTCTCAAAAATAAAAAATAAGTAAATTTTAAAAAGCCAATATTCTGAGGCCACTGTAATCAAACTAATAGATCATGTGGTTATCCCACTGCCACAATAACCCTAAGTCACACATTCACTTAATCAATCTTTAAAGGTATTTCAAGTTCACAACACCTAAATGAAAACTCCTGGCACTGGTGACTTTCAGAACTTTTTAATTTTAAAAATGGACTATGCTGCACATACTATTTATGTTACATAACACCTCAGTCAGACCTGGGACAGAGCTACTTAAGCCCACAACATTTCTGTAAATATGAGCATCCATACGTGACAATTTGGGTCAGGTTTTATCAATAAATGTGTTAAGGGAAAAAAAATCCTTGTTTTTCTGACCTTTTGGTGTTTGAAATTTGAATAATAAGGGATTATAAACCTGTAAAATTTTCATTTTGACTTAATCTAGTACTACAAATTACCAATATTCATTATACCTTCAAATTGTGCTTCTGAAAAGTATAGACGTGATTAAGAAAAAATGTGCCTAATTTCCCATCTTTCTGATTTATGAAATATAACAAAACACAAGTTAATTATGTAACCTTCTAACTGAAGAAAATGAGAAAAAAGCAGCAGAGATAGGGAAAACAAAAGATTAAATTTAAGAACTCAGTTAATGGAAGATAAGTAATTTAGAAGAAGCATAGAACAGAAAGTCTGTATTACTGCGCACTCTGTTAAATTACCTCTGTGTATACATATAATTTCTCCCCTATGGCTGAAAAATATAGGTTCTGATATAGCCAAACACATATTCATAGATAATCTTACATGTCTGTTTTCTCTCCGTCTCCAAGCAGCTAACTCTTTAGAAGCTAGTTCTTCTGGACTCATTCTTATAAGATGATCAGGGGTTACTTCTCCTTTCAGTACTTTTTTAAATAATATCTGCAAATATTTAAAAATGGGAATAAAAAGGGGAGAAAACATTTTTAAAAGAAACTGGAACTGCTGTATAAAAATTTGTAATAAATAAAGATGCAATATTTAAACCGGATTTACAAATGTCTATTTATAAATCATCTACTACAAAGAGATTTACTGACAACCATATATTCTAGGAATTTTTCATCTAAGGTAACAAACACACCTTTCATATAAAAAATCAACACAGGGGCACCTGCGTAGCTCAGCTGGTTAAACATCTGACTCTTGATTTTGGCTCAGGTCATGATTTCTTGGTTCGTGGGATCACAAACTGCGTTAACAATGCAGAGCTTGCTTGGGATTCTCTCTCTCCCTTTCTCTTTCTGACCCTCCCCACTCATACTCCCTCTCTCTCTCTCTCAAAATAAATAAATAAACATTTAAAAAATAAATGTAAAAATATCAACACATAGTGAAGAAACAGGTACAGTAGAACCATTACAACATCTATCCAAAAATTGTATTAAAACTGTTCCCCTACTCCCACCCTCCCCCAAAAGAAGATCCTGTCTCAGAGTATTCCCAGTGATACACTCTGTCATAATAGCCAACCTGTAGTAAACAGCAAGGTACCACATAAAAGTATTTTATTGAATGTGAGGTCTTTCATATTTTTAAGATTTCATAGTTTAAATTTTAACAGGCTTTGGAGGGACTCCAGAGCAAAGAACCAACTGCAAGAAAGAAACCCAATGGAAATAAATGTTTACTTACTGAAGAAAAGCTTCCAGACTATATAATTCAAGAAGTATCTGATCCCCTGGACTATGATGGCAGATTATACAATGTAGATTTCTCTTAAGTAGCTGTTAGTATATACTTTAAGAAAATACCTCATATCACATACTATTGCAACTATCATTATACAAATTGACAAAATGTTATCACTTAAGTGAAAATCTTATAAAACTTAAGCAAATACGTAAGGAGTTTGCATTCATATACATAGCTTTTAAGATTTCCTCTAAGTCTCGAACAAGAAAT
This sequence comes from Herpailurus yagouaroundi, assembly GCF_014898765.1. Taxonomy (NCBI): domain Eukaryota; kingdom Metazoa; phylum Chordata; class Mammalia; order Carnivora; family Felidae; genus Herpailurus; species Herpailurus yagouaroundi. The sequence continues at coordinate 25,980,866 of NW_024412394.1, read as the reverse complement.
GCCAGAAAATGATTAACAGTTCAATTAATATTTGCCTCACTGCTAAAAGATATTTAGAATTAAAGTCTTATTTAAATTAACAAAATGTTTTTTTTAATGTTTATTTTTGAGAGATAGAGACAGAGTACGAGTGGGGGAGGGGCGGAGAGAGAAGGAGACGCAGAATCTGAAGGAGGCTGCAGGCTCTGAGCTGTCAGCACAGAGCCCAACACAGCGTTGGAACTTGTGAACTGTGAAATCATGATCCGAGCTGAAGTCAGACGCTCAGCTGACTGAGGCACCCAGGTGTCCCAACGAAACGTTTTAAAATAGTATTTTTTACATAATTTTTTTTTTTTTAAGTACTGCTGCTCTGCTTTTAGATTCAAATCAGAAGTACCATTATAGTGGGGCACCTGGGTGGCTCAATAAGTTAAGCATCCAACTCCTGGTGTCAGCTCAAGTCATGATCTCACAATTCCTGAGTTCAGCTGACCGCTCAGAGACTGCTTGGGATTCTCTCTCCCTCTCACCCTGCCCCTTCCCCTACCCTCAAAAACAAACAAACAGAAGTACCATTACAGTATTTGTTATGAATTTTGGCTTAACAGAGTTTTTAAAACATACATTTGAGTAAATTTTTAATAAATTGGATTAAATAAGGGACATAATGGAAAGAAAATTCACATAAATCAGGTTAAGACAGACTTAGCAGTTTACATTTTAATAGACTCATTATAGAACACTAGTTACCACTATTCAGAATTCATAATTCAGTGCAGTAGCCAAAGACTATTAAAATGACACAGTCTCGGGGCACCTGGGTGGGTCAGTTAAGTGTCCAACTTCAGCTCAGGTCATGATTTCACAGTTCATGAGTTTGAGTCCCGTGTCAGGCTCTGTGCTGACAGCTCGGAGCCTGGAGCCTGCTTCAGATTCTGTGTCTCCTTCTCTCTCTGCCCCTCCCCCACTCATTCTCTCTCTCTCTCTCTCTCTCTCTCTCTCTCTCTCAAAAATAAATACTGAAAAAATTTTTTTAAAACAATGACACAGTCTCAAGGTGCCAGGGTGGCAGTTAAGTGTTGGACTTCAGCTCAGAGCTCATGCTCTCTCTCGCTCTCAAAACATAAAAAAATGTTAAAAAAAATATTTTTTTAAATAAAAAATAAATAAAATAAAATGACACATTCTCACTTTAAGAAATAAATTATAGATCTGTTGTATTATAATCTTAAATTCCAATATATTCAGGAAAGCTGGAAACTTAAACAGGTATAGACATGAACAAAACATACTTACATTGTTTTTGGGATCTTTCAGATTGAACATCAAACTTCTGTATTTGTTCTTATATTTAGCATCTGTGTCCCGAAAAAAAGAGAAAAGCTCTTTTTCAATTTTTGTGGCAACTTTTGCTGCTTTTTCCTCTGGCACCTTCAAATTGGACTCTGTAAGTCTTAAAATTAGAATAATTCAGTTATTCTTCAAATACAATAATAAGCATATAGTAAGCATATGTGATTCAATCCTCTACAATAATAACGTGTGTTACCTTTTCATAAGAATGTCTTTAAGAGAATGTCTGACGCTTTGTCTGATCTGATCTGCAGAAGGCTTGGAAGTAGAAGTAGCAGGAGGATGCACATTAGGCACTCCCTTTTCAATTTTCTTCTTTCTTATCTCTTGCTTCTCATGAGCCCCTAATTTAAACAAATTTAAACATATGCATTTTAGTGCATACTGTTAAGCTTCTAAACAAAATTGACTGATTAAAAAATCACTATTTAGAAATAAGATCAGGGGGTACCTGGGTGGCTCAATTGGTTAAGCATCTGACCCTTAACTTGGTTCAGGTCATGACCTCATCGTTGGTGAGACTGAACCCCACAACAGGCTCTGCTCTGACAGCACAGAGCCTGCTTAGGATTCTCTCTCTCCCTTTTTCTGCCCCTCCCCTGCTTGTGCACATGTACGTACGCACTCTCTCTCAAAATAAACATTTTTTAAAAAATAGAAATAACATCAGAACCCATATTGAAATATTCCTGACATTAAAATTCTATTCCACATATGGTGACATGTTAACTAGACTTATCGTGACCATTCTGCAATACATACAAATATCAAATTATTGTCATATGCTGGAAACTAATGTTATAATGCCAATTATACCTCACCAAAAAAATTCTAATTTAAATGAATTTTAATTACAAATTAAGTGACTAAAAAGTGGCCCTATGAAATGCATATGCCCTTTACCCATTTTATTTTTTTAATTTAAGTAATCTCTATACCCCATGTGGGGCTCAAACTCACAACCTTGAGATCAAGAGTCACACACTATTCTGACTGAGCCAGCCAAGCACCCCCACCTTTTCCCATTTTAGATAATGGTTTTTAGAGCTAGTTTCTTTTCACATAATATAATATTAACTTTTAAAAAACTATTTAGAGGGGCTCCAGGCTGGCTCAGTCAGTGGAACGTGAGACTGTTGATCTTGGGGTTGGGAGTTGGAGCCCCACGTTGGTTGTAGAGACTACTTAAAAATAAAATCTTCAAAAACAAAAATTTTAAAAACTATTTAGAAAATATGATCTGAATTTATTAGGTGAGCAGATAATTTAATGAATTTTCCAGTACCACAAAATTGATGAATCATCTCTGGTTTTAAAACAATTGTGCTTGATATTGTTAATTTGACATGTTAAGCTTTTCAAATGATTTTTCATTCCAACATTACTAATTCATGTAACATCTCCAAAGTCTCCACGTGAAACATCTCACTACTCTGACCTTCTAACATACCGACTTATTTATTCTAGAATCTCTTCATTCCAACAGGTTTTTTTTTAGATTTTATTTTTTAAGTAATCTTTACACATGGAGCTTAAATTCACAACCCCAAGATCAAGAGTCGCATGCTCTTCTACTGAGCCAAGATACCCCAACTTAAATCTATCATTTTTTACCATTTGTGTCCTCATTTTCCCACATAACCAACTTTAATTAAACAGTCCAACATTATTACCACACCCTTGCATTCAAAACACCTTTATCCTCTCTGCTTTAAACATCTGTATTTGCAAAACCACAACCTGGTGAAAGCCAGCCTTAACCTTCACCCAAACAGCCTACAAACAGTTGAAGGCAACTGGAGAAAAAACACTGATGCTAACGGATCTCCCTATAAATTCATAACCACAAATCTGAAGTAGATAACTCAATCTGCTGCCCTAATCCTATTAAGTTTTCCTGGTAAACTTGTTTTCCCACTTCCCCAAGCATTATTTTATACTTTTTCTCCTCTCTTCACAATCCAACAATACCTCCTTCACCAACTTCAACCTCATTTGATTTTTTTCAAAATCAAAATTCTTTACCCCAATACTATATTTTTTCTTCATAGTGCCTAAATGCCGTGATACAGCACACCATTTGTCTACTTATTATCTGCCTTCTATTCGTATTTAAGAGCCATGAGGGTGGGGTCTTATTAAATTCATGTACTTCCCAGAATTTAGAGCAATAGTTTTTAATTTCAAGAAGGTAAATCACATATTTTTGTTGTCCTTAAAATATTAAAATGGTTAAATTTCCCTAAATATACTGATAGTGTATAAAATAAATATAGCTTTATTAGTGTATAATAATTTTTATTAATCTTACTACCTTGTTTGGAACCTTTTTCTCCTGTACAAATAACAGTTGAAGGTTCTTTTGGTATTTTTTCACTTTTTTCTTCTGAGGATCTCCGAGGTAAAACCGGTTGTCCCATCTTTCGAAGAGGAGCTAGCTGCCATTTTTTTATTTCACTATCTCTACAGTCTGATGAGTTTTTGCCTTCACCAGATTCCTAGGGGGGGAAAAAGTATTTAATTCATTAGAATGAAAATTACTAAAGCAAGGCTCAAGAGTATACTGATAAAAAAAAAATTAAACCTAATTAGTATTACAATCCATTAAGATAGCAAATATTATATTCTTTTTTTTTTTTTAAGTTTATTTATTCTTGAGAAAGAGAGAAAGTGTGAATGGGGGAGGGGCAGAAAGAGAAAGGAAGAGAGAAAACCAGCAGGCTCCACACCATCAACACAGAGCCTGATACAGGGCTCAAAACAACGGACCATGAGATCATGTCCTGAATGGAAGTCAGACGCTTAACTGACTAAGTCACCCAGGCACCCCAGCAAACATTATATTCTTTAGCCCAATACTTGAAAGGTTATTTTTAAAGATGTACACAAATAACTCTCAATTAGTAGCAAAAAGGAGATTTGCCCTTTCATTCAAAATCCATTTGTCAAGCACCTATTTTCTGCAGAACACATAATAGCCTATAAAGGAAAACTTAAAAAAAACATGGATATCATTTACCAGGTAGTGATATTAGCAAGAAAATTAGATACAAGATAATAAGAGTTCTCTTAGTTAGCTGTGGATATGGAAAAAGGAGGGAGAGATTGTGGAGAAATAGGTATCTATGTTCTTCACCACTTTCTAAAACAAATGAAATCACATCCATCTACAGCAAGTGTTCAATTTTTTCTCATTGTATCTACTAGCAATTTTAGCTCCCATAAAGTAGAACAAACCATCAGGATACCTGCTATTCTCATCCTGATTATAGCCCACAAAGAACTACTAGAGAACTAGAATTCTAAGACCCTTTAAAGTAATTAATCACATCATGGTAGTGTTTGAAAGACAGGGAGAAGAACCCTGTGTATAGGCATATATAATCATAGGTTTTAATTAGAGTACATACAAAAAAAAAAAACACTAATTTTCTCTAGACTAGGAATCCTCTCATTTTTTATTTACTCATTTTCTATCTTTCCAACTAGAATTACTTGAGACCAGGAACATATCTTAATCAGTGCTATACACCCAAGTCTGGTACCACACCTGGCACACAATAGGAACTCAACACATGGTTCAACATAAAATCTAGGGATAAGAAGTGATACTTAAAGAGCAGATTCCAGAAACTAAAATCAGACAAGTCCAAACAACATTCAACAGAGTTCATCAGTAAAAAGAAAAGGAAGCAGTAATAACTTGAAGGGCACATGTATTTACAAAATCAGACTAACCTCAACTTCTTTTCTGACACAGAGAGTGGACAGAGTGGTCTCTCAAAACATTTACAATGTTTTATGTCTTTTTAGACAGGATGGAGATAACTTAGCTAAATGACAAAACAATGAGCTACATTTCTAAATGGTCAAAATATTATATCCAAGAAGTGATGATTAATAGTTAATGATTAACAGAAGTTTTCCAAAGATGTGCTATAAACTATTCTCAATGGAGTTCTCAATTCTATACCATCAGTGACTTTGGCGCTCATCAAATCAACAGAGAAAGCAACAGCAAATGCCAGAAGGACATAATCTGATTCTCAAAAAGTCTGGTCAGACAGAAATTGCTGGGTGCTACAAGCACTGGCAAACTGCAACTTAATCCAGTTTTGTTATATAAAGAATGTCTCAAAAAACTGAGTTTGTAAATAATGGAGATGACTTTGGAGAAAACATGCTCATATTCTTCAATCTAAATGGCTGAACTAAAAGATTTCCAAACTTCCTTCTTAACTCTCCAATTCATGTTCACTGTCTTTTGGATTATTATAGTTGACTATCCACATATATATGTTGCCACTGTACTCTTCGCTAGCATTATAAAACAACAAATTTCTATAATAGAAAATTCATAGGTAACAAAAAGGCAGACAATAAAACATAAAAATTTAATCAGATATAGCACTGAATCTTTTATACATTTCTCCTGTAATAGATTGAATATCCTGAAGTTTCTATTTAGGAAATACTTTCAGAAATCAGTTAAAAATATAAGATTAGGGAAAACTGACAACTCTAAGATAGAAATTATTAAGTGAAGGTTCCAAGCAAACACTGCCACAATGTCAAAAGAATTAAGTTTACTTTTCCTTACAGAGACAAAATAACTCTTCTACCTGAAGACAATGTCAAATATAGTTTAAGAATTAGTAGATAGATACTTATGAGCTGGAAAACTTTTTTTAAAAAGCTTATTATCAAGTACACTGTAAAGCTTATTACCACTTAATGCCACAAGATCACATACACATCCTACCACAGAAAATCCAAGTACCAAACTAGAGACTAGAAACTGCATAAGACACTGTTAGAAATAAAATCTATGTGTTTTGAAGATTTCACCACCTGGTTTCATCAAGACTGCCAAAATATTTTAAATAAAATTCCATTCATTTTTATGGAAAAATAAATTTGAAAAGGTACTCTTAGAACAATGAAACCCAAAGAGAAATTTATTTGAGAGAACGAGCACGTGCAAGAGAGTGAGAGGGCAGGGAAAAGGGACAGTGGGGAGATGGAGGAAGAATCCCATCCAGGCTCCATACTCAGCATGGAGCCCAATGCGGGGTTTGATCCCAAGATCCTGGAATCATGACCTCAGCCAAAATCAAGAATCAGATGCTCAACGAACTGAGCCATCCAGGAGACCCCAAAGAAATTTCCAATTGTCAGTCCATACAAAGTTCTTAAATAAAAAGAATGCATTAATGACCACCTTACCCGCTTTAAAATTTTGACCTTGTGCTTCACTGTTTCTTCTATATATTTGGTTTTTTCATTTGTTGGTGTGTGCTTTGATAACCCAAGCTTTTCATATTCCATTGTCCTATCTTCACTATGGACTTCAACTTTAGCCTGGTTTTCCAAAATATCTGCATCTACTATTTCAGTCTTTTTATCTTCTTCAGCACAACATTTCACACACACGTATTCTTTGTCTTCCTCTCCCATTTGTTGTGCTTGGCAAAGACTTAAACCAACACAATCACCATGAAACCAGTCATCACATCTCCCACAGCCAACCATAAACCTGGGGGAAGGGACAAAACTTTGATTTAATACATTTTTTAAAAACTCAATGTCAAAAATGCCCAAGTTAAATATTAAATCATTTTCTGACATTCTGTTTTTCACTCTGTCAGTTCAACATGGAGCAAGTTTTCAAAGAATATTCTTCTATGAAAATGGAACTTTTAAGAAGTCAACTACATCCCCACTTGTATGAATGAGAAAATACAAAAAACCATAATGGTTAAATCAAGAGCAACTGAACTTTGTTAGCATACTACACAGAATAACAAAGCATAGAGTAACGTTTCTCCACTGAGAAGGGTGGTAAGATCTGTGATAGTGTGATCACAGACAATCCATCAAAGTTACAATTACATTTACCCCACACACCTGATATATATAAAACTCAAGAATCATTCATCCAATGAATCATACTGAAATGACAAAAAGAGATAGCAACAAATATAAAACTCAAAAACTAACATAATGGAGACTCTTACACTGTTTATTAACCACCTTAACTATGTAACTGTACTTTGAGGTCAAAATATTCTGGTTTCATGGTATAACAGTGATTATATTAAGCTGAAGAATCTTGTATGTACTTTTGAGTGTGGACTTCCTTACTACACTTGTTTTTCCAAATAAAGATCATTGTTCTTAACATGAAGATATTAATATTCAGGCTGAATTTTTTAAAGTTTCCAATTGACTTACAAGTTTGCCTTTACTGATTTTTATCTAACTTCACTAACCAACGAAAAAGCCTATGGATAGATACAAGATTAAGGACTCTAAAAAGCTTATTTTTCTAACTTAGAAATATCTGGAATTACTTCTGAATAAAATGGTAAATCAGATGTACAAACAGCAATTTGAGAGAGAAATTATCTAAAATACTTTTTACCCCACTGTCAGGAAAACTAGAGAGCTCACTTAATCATGTTTAACATTTTCCTTTCTTCTTCAAGTTGGTAATTTATGATATGTTTGAAAGCTTACGATAAAGAGATTTAGGTCTATTCTTTAATGAATTAAAGACTTTCTGCTGATTTTGGTAACAGTGGCACCAACAATGTCAAACCCATTTTAAAAACCTGTGGACCAACAGGAAGATGTTTTAAGGTAATTCAATGGGTGGTACGGCCAACTCTCAAAACATACCAGAGGTTCTGTTTGAAGGTTGAAACTATAAAAACAACATTTGATCCTTACAAGAGGTCTTGAAAAAAGTCACAGCAAATATTCATTCCTCAAATGCAGCACATTTTTCTCTTCTTTGTATCCCTTTCTATTGTGTATCAGACTACTGCTGTCCATTAAGGAAACCTGACTTCTTCCTGTCTATGATTCACTATTCTTTACCCTAACTGGTAATGTCTGTGCTATCTTTATCAAATAAGTCATTATCTCCCCAAAATGACAAGGGAAAAAACAAAAACAAGAAAACCTTGTTTTATGTTAAAATAAAAAAAACACAATGTTTTGGATTCATAAGCCAACAACAAAACTTTGAAACAATGTGTTATTTGTTTGCAAGATAGAAATGGTCTGTCTGTCTAGGCTTGGGGAGATTTTAGATGGGTCCATGTTTCAATGATACAGATCTTCCAGCCAACAGAATAAATAAGTTTGAAAAATGCAAGTGCATAGCTTTTCTATTTCAGGTTTCAAAGTCATAAGAACTATTTCTTGAAAGCAGGTAATATGAATGTCTGTGAAATAGCGAAGGAAAGCTAGTAGTCCTTTCCCTTTAGTTCCACTATCAGAGCAACATTAGCAAGTCTAGACTAAGTTTCAATGAGACTACTTAAAAATATGACCATGACTATGCTTTTACCCCAAATTCAACTCTTAAATATTATAAAGCATGGATTTTAAATTTCAAATTTTTATTTCATCAGGGAACTTATTTTATGGTTACAAAACTTATTAACTAATTATATTTCATTACGCCTCATTTCAAATCTGTTTTGGAAAGGTCTCCTCAAATGTGAGGCTCTGAAAAGCAAATCTCTAGCACCATCTACAGATTATCTTAATAGTTTAGGATTTTATATAGAAAAATAAAATAAAATTCTAAAAAGTCACTGATAAAAATAATTTCCACATGTTCTAGGGAAAAAATAAATTAATTCACTTGAAAGTAAAACTGATTTTACAAAAATGTAAATCTGGATCATTTTTAGGTCTGAAACTTAAGAGGAGTACTACAAATTTTATGGGTATTTATATTGGGGAAAATTTATATTGGGGGAAAAGGTCTATCACAAAAAGAGAGTATTACTTTCTTCCCTTTTTGTATTATTCCTCATGATTTAAAAATGTGAGGGATAGGGGAGAGAGTATGAATCACATAGCTAACAGAATTAATACCCATTTTCTGGTCTAGCCTTGAATTTCTGATTAATAGACAAAATCACTTATAGAAAAGACTATGTAACCTGGATGTTAAATATTTCATTAAAAATAAATAAATAAATAAACAAACAAACAATGTTGTATGGAGTTTACCTCTGGATCAATTAAGTAAACCAAGTAGGCATGCATCAGTTAAATGGATGAGTTCAGAAATATTTGTTATATCTCCTATTGTTAAATATTCATACACAAAGTTTAAAAGTAAAAAGCTAAACTAGACTTAGTGTAAGATAAAAACCAATTTAAAATTCTAACCTTTTTGGCATAAGCCAAAATATATTCTTAGAAAACTTTAAAGTTTCTTTAAAGTAAATCAGAGGCAAGCAACAATGAGAACTGTTCTCAGCATATTCATGTTACAATTACCAACAAGGGAGCTGTTACAAGATGGGTCTTCAGTTCTGATTAAGTATTTAAGTGACAATCTAGACCATATTACTATAAATGTATACGTACTCACTCTTTTCTAAAATGATTCTATTCCACATAAATATTAAATCAGTTTTTGTCACTAACAACCTTATCTGCAGATGAAAATACTTATCTGTCAATCTCTTAAAATCTTGAGAAAAACAATCTTATTCTGGAAGAAAATTTCCTTCTGAGAAAAACAATTTGAGTATAAAGCCATCATGCTATGGAGATTTTTTGTTTTTAAATTTCATCCAATGTATTAATCATCTATTGCTGGGCAAGAAAATGCAATACAAACTAAAGATACAAACACCTGGAGACGTAGGAAAAAACTAGAAACTACAGAATAGATACTATGAAAAGACTAACACTTCTTCCTTCCAAAATGCCAACTGGCTTATGTAAACACAAGTGCAAAGATGATTTTTTTAAAGGGAGTATTAAGTAGTCCGGTTTTTAAAATAATGAATATGCTTGTGTTGTAAGGCTGATGAGGAAAATAAATGGAAGCAAAAACAACAGTTTGTTGTGTAAATTGTTAAGTCAATACCTACTGTCTTTAGGATATGTATAGTGTTGCCTATGGTTAAATATTTATTACATTTGGTGATGTCATGTACAAATCCATACTTAAAAATATAATTTCCAACTGGAAGCACACACAGGAAGCTAACTTTAGTTGTAATACATGTAAAATGCTTAAAAGTTATAAAACAGTCCTTAGAAGCAAAGCTGTCACAAGTGCAAGAAAATGTCATATGAACAAATAGCTTTCCATATGGCTACTGCATGAAATGGACAAAAATTATTTCCAGATATGCCCTTCCTAATAAATTCATAATCTTATTAATACATGGATTAAAATAGGAAAATTACATGCTGTATGACAGGTACATTTTTTGAGTAAAAATGTATACAAGCATGATGTATCAAAAAAAGTAGTGAAGGCTAGTTAATATGTGAAGAAAAAACAATTACTTAGGCTTGCTTCTTTATTCACAAAATGTAATGTGAAATGCGGCTTCCCAATTGTTTCCAATGTCATTATATATTATGCATGTTAATTACATAAAGTAAACTCAAAATCCCTCTATATATGTATTATTCTCAGTCATTTTCCACACTGAGGCAAAGAAACTCTAGGTTTTATAGAAGAGACACAGAAGGTGGCATTAGATTAAAAACAAAAAAACAGTAGGATTTAACATTAACACTTAATGTTCATTTTAGGAAAATAACTGTTGATGTTGGTAAAGTGAGCCATCTTTAAAAAAGCCTTGGCAAACTCCTGAGGGCCAAACCATCAGAAGAGTAGCTTATCTGCAACAAAGCTACACTGTAACACACTTAACACTGCTTGTAACTCTAGGCTCAAGTTTCATTTTAGAAACTCCTTCAAGCTAAGGCTCCTCTTGCATTACTCAGACCACATGTCAGGATGTAATGATTTTTAAAAGATTCTGGCAGAGAAAAAAGTGCTGGCCTAAAAGAACACTTAAAAGCACCACCCAGCCCTTAATTCTGAAAATTTACCAGGCCCACTTTAGAATATCTGAATAAGGTGTTTTCTATTAAATTTAATTTAATTAAAAAAAAAAAAAACTACCAACACATATGTGAGGACAAATATAGCACAATATCCAAAGACACAATTTTTAAAAACTGGAATATGTGGTTATAAAGAATAACCACCGACACTAAAAATAGGACATGGACTGAATCACAAATAAAGGCATGAAAGTTTGTTATGTCTTTGACATAACAGTTCGACATAAAACTCAAGTTTTTTACAGAATAGCTCCAACAACTCCCACCCACTCTGCCCAACCACCACCTCCCACACCAAAATAATTACACAACATACTTTACTAAATTGTCCCTACCTAAAAAGCTTCATTTTAATGTAACCTGATAGTGCTGGGAAAACTCATCCTAATATTTACTTTCATGAATGAGTGAGGATAATATTACAAAGTGCAAGTTATAATGTTCTTTTATCATGTCCGTGTTGATAGAAGTTCCAACAGCAATCTCAACACGAACAGCACAATCTTGCAGCTGCAAACTCCACTTCATCTCCTGTTTTCCTTTTCTTAAAACACTAGCAAATAAAAAATACATGGCGGGGGAGGGGGTCTGGCAGTGTCAAAAAGCTATAAAACACTGAATCCTAAAATCACTTCTTAAAAGATCAGAATTCACAAGAAATCCTTCACATCACTAAAACATTCAAGAGAAATACAGGTTTTCACTCCGTTCCATGTTACATACACAATCTACCCAGGTAATTTTAACAGTTGTTTTAGCTATCAAACTTCATTCCAAGGTCAAGTTTGATAGTTATGAAGTGATGGTGTGCTTCATTTACTAGAATTTTTTTTTATATCTTCAAAAGAAAAATAGAATTTCCATTATGACCTTTACATTTTATTACTAGTTCTTCTCAAGCCAAATAAAATAAAACTTACAGACCCAAAGCAGTGTTAACAATTTTTTGATCAGAAAGTTTTTTTCTCTTTCAGATGCAACAACTAAATCACACACTCTAACTGGTTACAATGACAAGACATTTCTGTATATACCAGCAGTTGGTCAGGCTATGCTTTTTTTTTTTTTTTTTAACGTTCTAGGATGACATATTTATAAATTCAGTAGCTCCATCTATTATTTATCCAGGATTGATGAGGGGTTTTTTTTGTTTCTGCAAAAGTCTTTGTATATTAAATAATTTCTTTCTATAAAAAAGTTCTCACATAACCCTACCCTAAAAAGCAATTTCTCTTTAATGCACATATCACACACACATACACACACACACCTGTTGCCATGTGGTTTTTTGCAAAACCCACACTGCTTGCTGGGAGTCCACATATATTTGCTTTCAAATGAAGAGCTATGGTCTGAACCTTCTTTTTTTATAGTAGCTATGTTGTCTGGAATGAACAATGGTGGCTCATCCAAAGAAAAACTTTTGCTGCTTCTTCTCTGGCGGGGTTGTAGGTTCTTCTCAGGTTTTTTTAGTTTCAGTTTATCTTCCTCCTTAAAATGCTCTACACCACCTGCATGTTCAAGCTCTTCCTTCACATGGCTATTGGTTTTCATCCCTGCAGCCAGCTGCTGGGGCTTATGGCATTGTTTCTGGCTGGAATGTAATAAATGTCCAGTTTGTGCAGGATGATGGGGTTCTTTAGAGCCACCAGGGTGACCATGAGGTTTATCACTCAGAGAATGAGTTAAGGGTTTGGAAACCTGCACTAAATTTTGATCCTGTGATGTTTTTTTCAATATAGAATGAGCTTGATTTTTCACAGATTTAACCCCAGAATTGCAACTCTGAATTTTTGAATCCTTATCAACTTGTTTTTTTCTCACTTTGACTGGCCTATGAAAATTTTGCTGAGTTTCTGGTTCATCAACATTTCGTTTCACGCTTTTGACATTAACCTTAGTTTTGTTATGCATTAGTTCATGCTTTGCTGCAACAATTTTTTTCAGAGTATCTGTGGTCATGTTTTGCTTAGAATGAATTACAGGTTTTGTTTGTTTGGATTTTATGTTTTTTGACTCTAAGCAAGAAACACTACTTGACTGGCTGCTTCTGTCATCCTGAAGGTTTGCTATTTCATGAGACTCCATTTTAATACTTTCAACAACATTCAACTGTTCTGAATTTTGGTCAGGTGCATCACAAATAGCATTTTCTAAAATATTACTTTCTGGTTCAAAAGCATTAGCATCAACCATCTCTAAGTTTGATTTATTAAATTCTGTACTCTCCAACTGCTTATCATTAGACTCTGTGTCATTACAATAACCCAAAGATTCTATTTCATTTCTTTGAAAGGAGTTCTTCGCTTTATCAGCAACTTCCAGGGTATTCTTCAATTCCATATTACATTCATTTACTTCATCCACAGAACCAGACAAACCTGTAAGATTCTTTTCTGTTTTATTTGGATTTGTACAAGCAGCAGCATCAGGAGAGGCAGAAGATGCAGGCTCCTCAATAATTTGGTTATCCTCACGAGATAATTTTACTGTCTCATTTGAGTCTTGTTCAACTTTTCCTTTTTCCCTCCCTTCTTCAACAACAGTGCCATCCATCTTAACTGAAATAGAATCATCCTGTTCTTCTTTATCTGAAAACTTAAACAGAGGGCTACTAACAGTTTTGACTTTACAGTCCATCAGAGCTTCATTCTTCTTCTCTTCAATACTAACACAAGTCTCTGAAAGGAGTGAACAATTTAATTCATGAGATGGCACATTTGCTTCTCCCTGATTATCACACTTCTGCTTAGAATCTAATCCAGCTTCATCCTTCATTTCAAGACAAGACGACACTGAAGAATGACTTGAAGACACTGATACTTCTGGTACCACGTCAATTTGTCCAATATGTCGGCTGCTCCTTCTGCTCTCTTTATGGTATTCAGGTTTTGGTGATACAGAAACTTCTTTAATCTGACACCTTTCTGGATGTTTCACCCCTGCTTTGGGGGCAGATACAGTCTTCCCAGATGCCTTTTTTGTGCTATTTAAAGGTGCTGCATTTGAACGCTTGGCAATAGTGCTTTGTCGCAAACTTCTTACTTGTTCTATCACAAGGGAAAAAAACAAATAAAAATAACTTAGCTATTTTGCCATGTGTTTTTATTTCAATACAATTTAGAATACATCACTTCTTTATTCTGAGCTATAAATTTGCTCATTTCAGTGAAAATGTACTGAAAGTTACTCATGATGATGATGATGATCATATATATATATGTATATATCTCCATGTTAAATTTTACATTTATCAAAGTTCTGTAAATTCTGACAGGAGAAAAAACTTCTAGAAAATTCAGACTGATATTATACTTTACTATAAGACAAGAATGTTTTCATCAAGTTTCTTTTCTATAATAAATAAGCGGGGAGCAAAATAAATGAGTTTCCTTTACATTGATGCCCATCATAAAGCAAGACTGTCATACAGTTTTAAACATTAAGTATCTTTAAATAAAGAATACCAAACAAATTCAGGTGCCAATATAATAAGAACTAAACCACCTATAACAAACAGGATCTGTGTGAGTTTCAAAACACAGCCTCACAACTCAAACTCCTTTATGAATGTGCTTCACTTATATCACCATTTTAGCATATAAGCTATTCCTAAGAAATGAAGTATATGCTATAGTACCACAGATAAAGAGAAATTACAAGTAAAGAAGCTTAAGCCAGGAAAATATATCATAAAAGAAAATGGGGAAAGTATGAAAATAATTGAACAAAGCTTCCCACCTTTAACAATATTCCTAACAAAGAATCCACTGTATGAGTTTTTCCTCTTTTCCCTATCTGGATACACCTCCAAGAAAAGGAAAACATATGGAGTGCAAGGAAAACAGAAAGAAAGACAACTAAAGTAGATTCACTAATCAGAAAAACAACCCACAAAATGAAATAGAAAATAAACTATTTCCAAGCCTATGCATATCCAATACCTCCAAATAAACACCATGAAAATTAAATACTATCAATTACCAAAAATAAAAAGACTCCTTCCTACTCTTCAGTGCAAAACACCACTATGCACCAATACTTAAACACTGCTTATTTGTCATATACCACTTTTACTTTTTTTCTTTAATATTTATTTTTGAGAGAGAGAGAGAGAACACGAGTGGGGAAGGGATAGAGAGAGAGGGAGTCAAAGGATCTGAAGCAGGCGCTGAGCTAATAGCAGAGGGCCCAATGCGGGGTTTGAACTCACGAACCATGAGATTATGACCTGAGACGAAGTCAGGCACTTAACCAACAGCCCCCCAGGTACCCCTACCACTAAACTTTTAAAGAAGGTATCAGGTGTCTTCACTTGTCTTTAACAGTCCTTGGTGATGTCTACAGTCTTGATGTGATTATTAATAGTACATTCTTTTATTCTCAAAAGTGTCCTAGTTTGAACAAAAAACTATCTGGTTGTCCCAATCTTAGAGACCCTTTCTAATTCCCCCAGGACTCAGCACAGTATTTCTTCATTAGGTAAACACCCAACAATTTTTAAAAATTTTGTGGATTATTGTGTGGATTATTAACTGTTCACCACATGCTCAGATATATAACATTTAAATAACTAAGAACTTAATGGTTCATTATCAATATCTGGATGAGATTTTTATGTATTTTATGTATTTTAAGCTTTGAAGACAGCTTGTAATAGTTTACACTTCTACTTTATTCATCTGCCTTAAAATAAAGTAAAGGAACTTTTAACACCCATTACCTACGTTGTCGCAAATAAATAGCATATTCAACCATAAAGGTAATTAAGATTAAAAAAACGTTTTTCAGGGGCGCCTGGGTGGCGCAGTCAGTTGAGCGTCCAACTTCAGCCAGGTCACGATCTCGCGGTCCGTGAGTTCGAGCCCTGCGTCAGGCTCTGGGCTGATGGCTCGGAGCCTGGAGCCTGTTTCCGATTCTGTGTCTCCCTCTCTCTCTGCCCCTCCCCCATTCATGCTCTGTCTCTCTCTGTCCCAAAAATAAATAAAAAAAAACGTTGGGAAAAAAAAAAAAATTTTTTTAAAAAAACGTTTTTCAGGGGCACCTGGGTGGTTCAGTCAGTTATGCATCCAACTTCGACTCAGGTCATAATCTTGCGGTTTGTGAGTTCAAGCACCACGTAGGGCTGTGCTGACAGTTCAGAGCTTCAAGCCTGCTTCAGATTCTGTGTCTCCCACTCTCTCTGCCCCTCCCCTGCTCACTCTCGCTCTCTCTTAAACATTAAAAAAAAAAAAAAAAAGTTTTCCAATAAATCCAAACTGATTTATTGAGCCAAAGATCAAGTTGTTTTTTTCTCCTCTAAATATAAACTGCCTTGGTTGGAATCCTGGCTGTATAGGCCAAACATTATCATTACCTGTCCATACTGTTCATCCTATTCTTTTCATTACTCTAAGTTACAAGTATTACCAAATAATTGATTTTAAAAACTGATTAAAAATATATATTGAGGAAAAGATGATAAAAGTAAATAACATGCATCTAACTTAATCCACTTCTCAAAACACCACACTAAAACTATACAAAAGGCATGAATCTAAAATGAATGGAAGAACAGGAGAAAACCTGAATTTTGGAAGCCAAACAAGAGATGATCAAGAAGTGACCCAAAGGAGATAAACCCTAAGATGGCAACGTGGGCAAGAACCAATAGCATTAATACCTCAAAAGGGTTAGGAACTGGTGACCCCAGATGATTCTAAAATGAGGATGAAAACAGGTAGTTAAAATGAAGAGGAGTTAAAAGCTATTTGAGAAGCAGTCAGACCACTAGCTCCCTCTCCCTGACTCCATCTGCCAGGCAACTGCCCTTTCCTGGTCCTAATCCAAGATTTGGAGGCTTGTTCTCTGTAAGAGTATAAAACAGGGTTTCTAGACTAAGGAACATCAGGCACAGATAAAAGTGGCAGGAAAGTACACTAAAATGTATGATATTTAGTGAAGTTATATACCTGAGACACCCTGTCAGCTTCCTTGAAGGACTCCCATTACACAATCTAATTGAGCCTAAAGGAATAAATAACCTCAATTCTGACAACAGGGGTTCCTCAAAATAAAAAAATAATAATAATAAAAATAAAAAGCATAGCCAGATAACCACACAGTGAAGCTCACAGTAGACAAAACCCAACCCACACTCTCTTGAGTGTTAACCTTTTCATTTCATACAGTTTTAGTTCCCTACTCTTCAACATGAGCAAGCAATCAAGGATCAGACATTTTAGAAAAGTCCCTAACATGAAAGATGGAGAGAGGGGAAAAAAAAAAAAGACAACATGGAGAAAAAAGAAACTATAACTATGAAAGGAGACCAAAAACACCTTTTAAAACACTTTTTTAAAGCACAAGTACCTTAGAAAAGACAGAAGATACTGCATCCATAAAACAAGACCACAATGCTACGAAAAGGACTATCCCGAAACAAAAAAAAGAACATTCAAAAATTAGAAATGTAAAATTTGACGGAAAAGTTGGAGGATAAACATGTGAAAATTTCACCAAGGAGAGGAAAAAGATAGAGAGATAGAAAGTAGGCAAGATCAAGAAAATGGAAGGATCAGTCCTTTCTAACACTTGAATAATAAGGAGTTCAAGAAAGCAAGAACTAAGAAAATAGAGGGATTACCAATGAATAATACAAAAAGTTTTCCCAGAATTGAATAATAGTCCTTTTCAGACTAAAAGGAAATATGGAGTACCCAGAGTTCAATATATAAAATACACTTACCCTAAGACACATTATCAGAAATATCAAAACACTAGAGCTGAAGAGAAAGACTCCACAAACTTCCAGAAGAAAGTAGGTAACTACTTAAAAGAAATCAAGGAATTCCTTAAAAGGAATCAGAATAAACTTCTCAACAGCACTGAAATTAGAAGAAAATAGAGGAAAACTTTCAAATTTCTGAAGGAAAACTATGTTCAACCTTGAATCCTACATTCAACCAGACTGTAATTCCAATAGAAGACCAGATTAAATATATTTGCAGACATACAGTTTTAAAATAACGTCTCCATGTTCTTTTTCCACACAAAACTACTGGAAAAAGTGTCACCAAAATGAAGTAGGTAAGCCAAAAAAGGAGGAAATAAGAACTATAACACCAAACAGAATCCTCAGAAGAATAGAAAAGGGAGACCCCTGGATAATAGCTATGCATCAGGCTTATACAGTGCACATGGAGATCAGAAAGCTCCAGTTTCTTCAATAAAATGAAAATGACAGAACATCTGATATGCACAAGTATTTTTAGGAAAGATTTAGACACCAGCAGAGTAGTTGAGGTATTACTGATATGTACAAAGAAAGCTATGTACAAATATACAAAACTATAAAGCAAATGAACAAAAACAACTATTAAGTCAGAAAGACAAAAAGTTGTATAGAAAAAGTAACCTCAGTTTATTACAATCGATCATCTCTAATAGCATACAGAGTCACAATAACATAATTACTAGTGACGTAACAAAATTAGAGAATGTACTTTTGTGTGATGAGAAGAGGAAAAACACTAAATTCATCATCCAGAGTGGGAAGTCAATAAAAATACTTATATCAGAATAATCAAAAAGTAGTAATACGTTACTTAGAGACATGAAACTAAATACCAAAAAATTAATAATACCAGCTGAAAGAATTATTTCCTCTGGGGAAAAAAGAAGTATTAGAAACTTACAGAATTAGTGAACCCTTTAAATTTTGTAAATATAGGGGTACCTGGGTAGCTCAGTCAGTTAAGCATCCAACTTCAGCTCAGGTCATGAGCTCACAGTTTGTGAATTTGAGCTCCGTGTCAAGCTCTGTGCTGGACTCTGTGCTGACAGCTCAGAGCCTAGAGCCCACTTTGGAGTCTGTGTGTGTCTCTCTCTCTCTGCCCCTCCCCGATTCGTGCTGTGTTTCTGTCTCTCAAAAATGAATAAACTAAACTAAAATAAACTAAACTAAACTAAAATTAAATTAAATTAAATTAAAATTAAACTAAACTAAAATTAAATAAATAAATTTTGTAAATATATAATTTCAATGAAAATTTAAAAAACTATACCAACAAATTGATATAATCTCAAAACTGATTATTATCAAAATGCTGAGATTAGCAAGCACCATGAAAATATATCTCTGCTTAGCAAGGTCATGACCTATCACATCTGTCTCTCTATACCTTTGATTTTCTAGCTAGAACCTCTCTGGAAGGATTACCTTGTGCCATTAAACGAGGTGATTTTCTTGGTGACCTCACTGAATTTTCTTCTACTTTGTCCCTCAAATTCCTGTTAGGTAAAATCAGTTCTTCTTCATCAATGGTATCATTGCCACTTTCTTTAACAACACCTTCGTCCATAATATCGTCAAGACCAACAACTAGAAAAAAAAATAAAAACAAGAAAATTAATTTAAAAAATATCGAGGACCTTAAGTATATAAAGGCAGTACAGAAAACACTGTGAGACAGTTTAATGCAATACTACCATATAGGGTCATGAAAACTTAGTTCTATTCCTATTGTGTGATATTGCCACTATCAAGCTCCCAATTCAATTTTACAAACTTTTACCTTATGAGGTAACTAGCGTAGAATAGCTACAATTGTTCTTGATTTGGCCTGTGCCGTCACTCTCACTTAATATTCACTGTACCTCTGTGACTATCATAAGCACCTATACCTGAAAACTCAATTATCCCAATTTTGGTTAAAGTAGTACAAAAGTTTAATGCTCTGAAAAGCTTGTGATTCTGAGTTCATGCTAGATGCAAAAAGATTCTAGTTCTAAGTGTAATTCTATTCAAGACTTTATGCTGGATGTGTGAAAGTAATATAGGTATACCTTTGAGAGGTAGCGAAAAAACATACACAGAGAAATGAAAAATATAATATAACTTTCCCCTCTCTCAAATACCAGGTAAAATTGTAGGGGTTTAATATAGCTATATAATTAAATTACCTTCTAGTCAAAAGAGAGAGCATTTCATTTAATGGGAAGGGGGAGATATGGAAAAGGACTGGAGGACACTGAAGAAAATATAAACACTGTATATTCTGAATTATAATAACAAATTTACTTCACTTAACTGGCTGACATATAGCAATTGTAAATGTGCAGCTGAATGAAATCTTGTAAAAAGAATGTGATTATTTAGATCAGAAGGCCTGGATTCAAATCCCAACTAAAACACTTAAATAAAACTTGACCAAGTCACTTAACCTCTCTATCAGTTTCTTTATCTCTAAAATGAGAATAACAATACCTGTCCTACCTACCTCACAGGGCTGTTGTGAGGATCAAGTGAGATGATGTATGAGAACTCACTTTGTAAACTTTAGAGCACTACACAAATGTTAGTTATTATCTTCATCCTAGGGGTTAGAAGGAACCTCAAGAAGTTATCTAGTCCTCATCTTTGTATCCAAGAAGAACTTCAATTAAAAGAGCTCAACAAGATAGTGGTCTATCCTAAAATTTAAAGAGAACAAAATTCTTTATAAATATACTTTCAAATGGTACAATCTTTTTGAAGAGCACTTTGACAACAAACAGAACAATGAAACTGCTTATATACTTTGATCAATAAATTATAAAAAGAATAAATTATGAAAAAAAAGCTGGCTAGAAAACAGTGTGATCTTTGTTAGTAAAAAAAAAAACGAAATGCATGTGCATGTACATTCAGACAAACAAAAAAAGATTAGCAAAAAGATGAAAATCATAATAATGGTTATTCTATAAAATATATTTATTTCCTGTTTTCCACATTTCCTGCTATATCCATGTTATCACTCTCAAAAATAGTCTATGCTTTAATCACTATTCCTATGCACTAAAACCTTAAAGAATATACTTTAGGAAAAATTCATCAGGACTCATTTAAGATATAATTAGGGGAGAAACGGGTAGGGAGTTCAGTTTAGAAGGCTATTCCATCATGATGAAATACTTATGTTGCCACAGATTCACACACATTCTCAAAATGTTTTAACATTCATTTAAAAAAACAAAATGTAAGATGTTTCATCCCAATTTTATATAAAAGCATGTATACAATTCATGCATTACAAATATGCATAGATAGAAATGGACAGGTGGGGGGGGGGAAGCACTGGAGTATTACCAGTGATTAGGTCTAGTGGTAAGGTAGATAAGGAATTTAGGTTTTTTACATCATTGTCACGCTGTCTCTTTGTTTTCCAACCTTTTCTACAATCAGCATATATTCTGTATTGTAATCAGGAGAGAAAGAAAAAGTTCAAAAGATAATAATAGTCCAAGAGAAAAGCAAATAAAGCCCGATTAACAGTGTTTATTGGCAGGGAGCGAAAAGTTATGTTCTGAATTTTAGAGCTATATTGCAATGCAGAATCAATGGGATTTAGCAAGCCCAATCCAAAAGTCAATTATTACGTTTTCTCTTGCTCCATCTGCTAGTAGCTTCTGACCCAGCTGACCCATCTCCCCTTCCTGAATCCCTTTCCCCTCACTTCACTTGTGAACATCACACTTCTTCCCATCTCACTAGCCACTTCTTAATATCCTTTGACAGAGTCTCTTCTTCTTGCAGATGTCTACATGCTGGAGGACTTAAGAGTCAATCCTCCCACCTCTCATCTTTATCTACATTCAAACCTCCCCAAGTGCTCTCATCCAGTACCATCTACATTTGTATGACTCCCAAAATTATTTTCTCCAGCCCCAAGTTCACATTTAACCTCTGGAAGAGGATAATTTGACATCTCCACATGAGGTTGCCTAACAGATACCTCAAGCTTAACATACTGAAAATAAACACTGCTTCCACCCATTCCCCCCCTCCCCTAAATAAAACTGCCCCTCCTAAGGTATTTCTGGTAATGGAACCTCCATTCACCCAGTTGTTCAAACCCCAAACTCCTGAACTATCCTTAGCTCTTCTCTCCTCATATACCACATCCAGGTGATTAGCATATCCTGCTAATTCTATCTATAAAACTCATCTGACCATTTACCATCTCCACAACTAACATTCTACTCCAAATTACCATCATTTCTCATCAAAACCATACTGTAATAGTGTCCCAGGTTCTTCTACTGCCACACACCACCCCCCCCCCAAATACACATACAGTTTACTCCCCACACAGTCATCACGGTGATCCTTCTAAAATATGAAGTCTTATCTTGTTACCATTCTTCTCTTCAAGACCCTCCAAACTCTTACCACACCACCACACTTAGATTTATGCCCAAAATCCTAACCAGGGCGCACAGGATCCTAAGATCTTCCCCAGCCAACTTCTCTGACTTTTCACCTATCGCTCTATAACTCACCCCACTCCAGTCACACAAACCTTTCCTAATACAGGAAAGTATAAGATCTCAAGGTTCTGTTACCTGTTATTCCCTCTGGCTAGGATGCTATTCTCCCAGATATCCATATGGCTCCCTCTCTTGCTTCTTTCGAGTTTTACTCAAATATCACCTTCTCAGAGAAACTTTTCCTAACAATCTTACCCAACACTCTCATCACTGCCTAAAGACCCTTAGTGTACTTTATCCTTTAAAACATGTTTCACACTACCTGATTAATATCTGTTTAATAACTATCTTCTCCACTAGAATGTAAGTCTACAAGTCAGAACTCTCTCTCTCTCTCTCTCTCTCTCTCTCTCTCTCTCTCTCTCTCGTTCAATGCTGAAACTCCAGAACATAGAATAATGACCTGGTATACAAGATGTACTCCAGAAATATTGGTTGAGCAAAAGAATTAGGGAAAAGAAGAGGCCAGGAAAATTTAAATGTTGATAAGTGAGAAAAGGTTTTCACTAACCAGAAGACAGAAGTTAGAAAGAACAAATTTGGAAGTGAAGTAGTGACTTCACTTTTTGGATATACTGATGACATTAAAAAGAGCAGGCAAAGAAGCATCAAGGTAATAAAACATCACAAAAAAAAGGGTAAGGAAAATTTCAATGAAGTAGGGATCAGGAAGGTTAATGCTACAAGAGAAAACAAAGGAAGGAGGAAAATCCACTAATTTGACACACAGAAACAGAGGACCAGATGACAAAGGTTAAAAAGTGAATGAATAAAGAATGACAACTGCAGTCTCTCTTTTATTTTTAAGAAGTGTAATGGTAAAAGACAGAAAAGGAGGACAATCAACTAAAGGAAGTTAAAGGGACAAAAGACGATTTCTCTATTTAAGTGACAAATGGGGAAGGGAAATGTAAGGAGGTGAGGTAGGGAGAATTACCTTTACAAAAGGAGATGCAGAATGGGAAGGGAAAGAGAATGCGGCAAGGAAGGAAGGAAGGAAGGAAGGAAGGAAGGAAGGAAGGAAGGAAG
>NW_024412394.1:25932933-25957303 GCF_014898765.1 Herpailurus yagouaroundi | reverse complement strand
AAGGAAGGAAGGAAGGAAGGAAGGAAGGAAGGAAGGAAGGAAGGAAGAAGAAGGAAGGGAGAAGAGGAAGAAAGGAGATGGAGAAGAGGAAGAAAGGAGATGGAGAGAGGAAGGGGAGGAGGGAAAAATCAACAAAGATCTCCACAGGTTTGGTGTATGCTGGAAAATAACTTGGAAGGTAGTGATGCCTTGAGATCCCATCATCATACACAAACCTCCTAAGGCAACAAGCTACAATTACATCTAAGACTGCATTTGAGATGTTTCTCAGAATTGACATTTCCAAGAATGCAGCCTTTTTTGTACTTCTGCTCCACCTGACACATTTCCTTTACCTAAAGAAGTGCATCTTTAGGGGCGCTTGAGTGGCTCAGTCGGTTAAGCGTCCTACCTCAGCTCAGGTCATGATCTCGCGGGTCTGGTCCATGAGTTAGAGCCCTGCGTTGGCCCCTGTGCTGTCTGACAGCTCAGAGCCTGGAGCCTGCTTCATATTCTGTGTCTCCTTCTCTCTCTGCTCCTCCCCGACTTGTGCTCTGTCTCTGTCTCCCAAAAATGATTAAACGTTAAAAAAAAAAATTTTTTTTTAAAGAAGTGCATCTTTACATTAAATCAAGCTCTACATGGTTTCCAACATACCCAGGGCTCTCATCTGAACAATGCCCCCAACAAGTAAAGCACCTAACGTAACTTCTCCGTGCCTCAAATTCTTCAATAAAATGGAGAAAATACTAGTGGCTCAGAGGGTGGCTGTGATGATTAAATTAATATGTATAAAATGCTTAGAACAGTATCTGGCACTTAGCTTCTGTTTCAGTCTCCCTGCTCATGTATTCACCCTCAAAAATTATATATTCCTTCCCCTCACTGCTTTTCCTCAACTCTCCCCATAACAAATCAAATTTTTAAAAGTATCTGAAATTTCTTTCTTTGAATCTATTCATCTAACTAAAGGTAATTCACAATGCAGAATGAATAATCTCTAGCAAAACCCTCCAAATTAGGTATTTGTGTTTTAGAGTTTAATCCAACTGTTTGTGCTAAGAAAATGAACAGAAGTAAAGGAGAATCTGGGTTCTTTTCAGAACACTACCTATTTTCAGGAACCTCCCACATCTCCCCCTCCTTCTGCCACAAGGCTAACCAAGATTTAATATTTGACATCTCAACTTTTTAGATTCACTAAAATGGAAACTTTGGGTTACCAAAACAGTGCTATGACCCGGACTCTTTAGAAGACAAGTGTATGGCTATGCCATACAGAAAAAAACAATATGCTTTTTCATCCCTCCCAGATTCCAGAATTAGAGGTCACTCTCATTTTGAAATTTTGGCATGAAATCTATCATCATACTCAGAAATCCCTGAGCTTGAGTTTAGATCACATTACAATTCCTCCCAACCTCACCTGCAAATGGCCCTAATTTAATCTGAGTTCTGAGGTCAGTCAAGTCTATGTGAAATCCTCCCAACACTAATATTACTTTATTCCAGACCATTTACTTCTAATCTATCTTTTTGGGAAAAAGAGGTAAATGAGATAAAGAAAATAAAACCAAGCCATTTGGAGTTAAACTTACTGAATTTCTCAAGAACAGGATTAGTTTAAATCACTCTAATACCATATAAAAGGGAGAACCACAGTACAGTATGAAATTCTTCACATTTGACATGCCTTAATTCATGCTGGCAGTGCAAAAGGCCAAACTCAACTATTTCTAGGACAACTGTTTCCTCTTTTATAGAAGTTGGCATTGGGGCACCTGGGTGGCTCAGTCAGTTAAGTGTCCAACCCGTGGCTTTGGCTCCAGTCATGAACTCCTCCTGGTTTGTGAGTTCAAGCCCCACATTGGGCTCTATGCTGGCAGTGCAAGGCCTACTTGGAATCCTCTCTCCATCTCTCTGTCTCTACCCTGCTAGTGCTCTTGCTCGCTCTCTCAAAATAAATAAGTAAACTTAAAAGAAAAAGTTGACATTAAGTATCAGACTTCAGAAAAAACTAAAGAGCATGATGTTGCAGCATCACAATAATAAAGGTTAGATATCTTTTTACAAGGCTTGTGTTCTGAAGTAGAAAAAGAAATTTTATGGTTACATCCTCCTACCAGAGCCCCCACAGCTTTTTCCTCTAATGTTGCAAAATACCACCCGGCCTCTACCTGGACTCCCTTTAGGAAAAGTTATTTCCTTCATGGATGATTCATACTCTCATTCCTCAAAGAGGCTGTGGCATGATATACATCAAGTTATATGTTACATAAAATTAACCATTTTGGGTGAATATATCATTTTAGATATTAGATGTTCCTAATTTGAAAAAATACAAATACCGCTACTATGCACACATATTTTTTCCTCAGTTCCTTCTTTACAATAAACTTTAACACATAGGTTTACTGAGTCAAAGAATGAGAATATACGTATCTTATTATTTTATATATCTCATCACATGGCTTTCCAAAGGGATTACAAACAATTTACAGTGTAAAGAGATTCATATTAAGAACTCACTAGCATTGAGTCTCAGATTTTTAAAAGAAACACAGTTACTAAAAAACCTTGAACACTTCAGATGTGTATACTGCCTTTTTGTATTTGTTAGCTTTGCCTACTCTCCCACTCAGGTGTGAAGGTGTTTTTAATGTATTAGAATTCTATATGTAATTATCTATGTTACCTATTTGATGCAAATACTTTCCCTTATTTTATTTTAGTATTATTTGGTGTCAATCTAAGGTAACTTTTCTTTAGAATGTTATCTTCAGTTACTCCAATACTATCAAATTATCCATCCTTTCTGCCGTAATCTAATACATTCTAAAGCCTTATATTTAAATGTGCACAAATATTTCCATTATCAAAGAAGTCTAGAAGACAGACACTGGGTTAAAGCAATTAGAACTGTTTTTTCCCCACAGATCTTCGGTCTTCAATATGCTAAACGGGCATTATAGGAGGAAAAGAACTTCACGTGGCATAATATAACTGTTTCCCAAGCTCTATATTCACACATACTAGAAAACATACACCAAAATGCTAGTAATGGTTATTTCAGAGATTTTTCCCTTTCTTCTTACATTTCCTAATCCATCTCACATTAAAATAGTTCTGTTAAAAAATTTTTTCCAAAAGATCTGTGATTGCCTAGAAAATGAAGCTAAAAAGAGACACATTAAACAAAGGTTTTCTATGTAGAAATAAGTAGTATTATTGATGCCACTTTTTAATTTTTTTCCTTTTTATCAAAGTTATCCATGCACAAGGTTTTAAGGAGTGGTGTCTGGTTTCATAAAGTTTGTTAAGAAAAACATTAATGCCAAGCACCCACTTCTCCTCCACTTCCCCCACTAAACTTTAATTACCTCAATGGGAAATGAAGACAAATTAAACCCTTCATTGAAAGGTTGCTGTGAAAACTGAATTAACTAATATCACTTTTTATTTTTTAAGCTAATATAGCTTCTAATACGGTGGTTGGTAGGCAAATAACAAGATCTTAAATGGTAGCAATTATTAAGTATATCTTGGCAGATTTTTTTCAAATAAATTTCTACAGCCCTAAGTGCCCTTCATGTGATCCCTTCTCAACTGTCTAAATAATTTCTCTTATTGCCAAGATCATTCTACTAAGCTAACATAAAAGTGAGATGGTAATCATTCCCTAAAAATTTAACACTTGAATTCCATCCTAGAATACTATATTTACCACCTTTCAGTTAATGCCTTTAAAAACATTTACTGAGTACCTTCTGTAGGTCACATGCTGGCCCAGATTATTTTAGACACCAATGATACAGAATACTCAAAGACAAAATGACCATGTTTCTTCAACAATATTAAAGAAGGACTGGATGGGGGGACTTATACAGACTGATATATACTTACATACTAACCAACTCAATATATTGACGTTATTTCAATTCCAATTCAAACTTAAAAAAAAAAAATGTTTAGGGAACTGGGTAAAACTGGAAGCTGACTGACTGCACACTTGAAAATATTAAGAACTATCTTTAAAGTTCTTTTAATATTTGGATAATATTACTGTGGTTATTTCTTAAAGAATTCTTATATTAGCAATACATGCTGAAATATTTACAAATGAAATTACATGACTTTTGGGCTGTGCTTCAAATAATCCTGGGGTGGGGGCAGGTAAGGAAGAGTGGGGTGTAAATGAAATAAAACCAACTATTAACTGTTTAAGCTAAGTAACAGGTACACTGAGCTTCATTATACTCTTCTTTGTTTGATGCTTTCCATAAAATATAAAATTTTTAAAAAACTGTTTCCATAAAGCTTCATTTTAAAACGAGGGTGGGACAAACATACACCATGTTACATGATAAATCTTAACAATTAAAAGGAAAGAGTAATAGCCTGGAGAGAGGAATAAAGGATGATTTGTAATTTAATAAATAGCCAGCAAAAGCCAGGGATACTTGTACCGGTTGTTTACTGCACAACAGCTTCTGGCCTACAGGAAAAGTGAAGACTGAAATCCAGGCCTCTGTCTGCTCTCCAAGTTTACATAGGAGAAAAGGATGACTTTTTTTTTTTTAAGTTGATTTATTTGAGAGAGAGAGGGAGAGCACGTGCATGCACATACACACACAGGAGGGAGAGGGAGAGAGAGAGGGAGAGAGAGAATCCCAAGCAGGCTCCACGCTACCAGCACAGAGCCTAACGTGGGCCTTGAACTCAGTACTGTGAGATCATGACCTGAGCCAAGATCAAGAGTCAGCTGCTTAATCAACTGAGCCACACAGGTACCCCCAAGGATGTCTTTTTCAAATTCCTAAAAAGGTACTATATGGGCTGGAAGGAGCCTGGGAATGGCTCAGTTAGTTAAGTATCTGACTTTGGCTCAGGTCATGATCTCATAGTTCGTGGGTTCAAGCCCCACATGAGGCTCTGTACTGACAGCTCAGAGCCTGGAACCTGCCTCGGATTCTGTGTCTCCCTCTCTCTCTGTCCCTCCCCATTCGCACTTTGTCTTTCTCTCTCTCCCTCTCTAAAATAAATAAACATTTTTAAAAAAGAAAGAAAAATCTGAACAACTTGGGACAACAGCTTTTTAGAAGGCATATCAAATACCTAGACCCTGAAGAAGGAACATGACTAGGATATCAGAATAGATTGGGGGCAGGTCTCTGTGGCTAGATTAGGGAAAGTGAGAAGAACAGAAGATAATATTACATACAGAGGTATCAGGGGAAACTAAGAAGGGTCTAGGCTACAAGGACTTTAGTTTTTTTTTTTCTTTGTATGAAGCAGAAAGTTACCAGAGCACTGTGAACACAAAGGCATGATTATGATCTAACTTTGTAAAGGATTACTTTTGGTACTCTTTTCAGAACAGACTGTAACAAATCCCAAAGGGCAGAAGCTGGGAAGCCACTTACAGGCTAATGCTATAATCCAGGTGAGAGATGGAAATGGCTAAGACCACAATGGTAGTGAAGAAAATGAGAAGTACAAGTAGCCAGACTCTGGATATATCCTGAAAATAAAGCCAACAAGATTTGCTGACCAACTAAATATGAAAATATGAAAGAGAAAATATGAAAGTAAAATAATGACTTCAAAGTTTTTTGCTGAGCAATTCAAAAGGACTTGCCATTTATAGAGATGGGAAAGACTATAGGAAGAATTGGCACTAAGGGAACTGGGGGGTGGGAAAATAGGCATCAAGAGTTCAGACATTAAGTTTAAGATGCCCAATAGACAGCCAAAGACATTAACACAGGTGTCTGGAGTTTAGACCAGAAGTTGAGGCTAAAAATACACATACATATACAGATACATACATGAGTTTAATTATAGAGTATTTTTCAAAGATTTTATTTAATTATTTATTTAATTTTATTTGAGAGAGAGAGAGAATCTTAAGCTCCACACTCAGAGCCAAGCCCAACGAGGTACTCTATACCATGAACCTGGGATCATGACCAAAGTCGAAATCAAGAGTCAGATGGACACTCAACCAACTGAGCCATCCAGGAGCCCCAAGATTTTTTTTTTTAAAGTAATCTTTACACCCAACATGGGGCTTGAACTTACAACCGTGAGTTCAAGAGTCACATGCTCCATCGACCAGGCAAGCCAGGTCTCCCGTAAAGAGTTTTTTAAGTTATAAGATTGGATAAAATCAGCACAACAATGAGTAGAAAATAGAAAAGATACCTAAAATCTGAACCCTGAGATAGTGCAGTGCTTAGAGGTCAGGAAAATGAAGAGGAGTATCAAAAGAAACTGAGAGAAAGAAGACAGGCAGGTGACAGAATAACAGGAGGTCCAATCAAGTGAACAGATCATTTCAAAAGACAGAGATCAACTGATAGAAAGCCACTGATAAAAGAAAAAAGAAAAAGAAAGAAAAGAAACAGTCTTGGGATCTAGCAGAGTCACAATCTGGAAGAAAGATACTGGGGATAAAGAACACAAGAGAATTCTTTCCAGAAGCTCCACTATAAGCAAAGAGCAAAAGAATACAGTAATACAGATATATGATAAATATATATATATATATATATATATATATATATAAATGTACACAAAATGCACTTCCAAATCATGTGTGATAACACTGAAATTCAACTGTAAGGATTTTGGCAGAGTATATATACCCTTCAATTCTACCAAGCACGGATAAAACAAAAAGTAGAGTGGATATCCCATCATGTTAACTACAAATCATGACCATGGAAAACAAGAAAATAAAAACTTAGTCTTGAAACATGAAAATCTAATTTCATAAGTATCTAAATATGTACCTAAATATAAGACATAAGGGCTAAAATCATAAGAAAGCTTTTTTTTAACTGCCAGGAAATATTTATTATGAAATTAAGGAAAATATCAAAACACACATAACAAATTTTCAAATGGATTAGCTCCATCCAGTTCTTCTAAAAACAAGCACAGAGAAGAGACACCTGGCCACCTACTGGCCAAATGTGGAAAATTTACAGTGACCAGGTAAACAACGTTAACATGGGTGTTTATGGAGTACTAAGGAGTACTTAGTTGCTTAAGGATTGTTTTTGGTTATCTAAATTTTATTTTTATTTCTTAGTGTTCTTCTTTTTTGGTGGGATAGCACATAAGAAAATCTTTGTCTCCTAGTTCATTTATATATTCTACCAATTACAGACTCTCCTGGGTAAAAAACTAAATATGAATGTAATCATATAATCACAATCCAAGATGATATGAGAATTATTTATTAACAGTGGATTACTTTAATCTGACAAAAGGATTAACTAACCACCACTTAAATCAATGCATACTTTCCATCTGCTACTTCTCTACAAGGAAGGTACTTTACTTATGCAGGAATCCAGGATCTTCAAAAGGCTGGCCACTACATGTCTCTATGAATACTCCCATTTTTTTTTAATTTATTCATGTATTTTGAGAGACAGTGGGGGAAGGGCTGGGAGAAAGGGAGATAGAGAATCCTAAACAGGTTCCATGCTGTCAGTGCAGAGCCTGATGTGGGGCTCAATTCCATGAGCTGAGCCAAAATCAAGAGTCAGATGCTTAACCGACTGAGCCACCCAGGCAGCCCTCCAACACTGCCACTTTTAATGGTACCTTCACAGAGATGCCTCCTCTGACCAGCCCAACTCAAATACACCATGGCCTCCACCACCAAACAACCAGACATTCTCTATCACCTTACATTTTTTGTGAGCTCCGTGAGGACAGGGGCCTTATTTGTCTCAAACAAAACTGTACTCTCCAGCACTGGAAACAGTCTGGTACCTGATGGGTATGCAATAAGTATTTATTAAATGAACAAACAGTACCAACCACTTTTATGCCAAAGCAAGTTATTATACCTCACAATTGAGGAGCCATACCATAAGCTGTTGATGCCCGGAATGGTATCTAATGAGAATGATACCATAAAACAAGAATTGCTTGAAAAAAAAAATACAACTTAACTGTCTTGTAATACGGATCTTACCATTATTTACTGAGTTTCCCATTTGAATGAATCAGATCCCAATTATGCACTTTGTTCCATAACATTTGGTTCACTTTTACTCAAATATAATAGGAAACCAAACATAAATGAGGCCAAGCTAAAAGTTCTTAGAGGATTACACAATTTTCAGTAGGTGAGACTAACATCACTAATCTGTAATAGCCCAAGAAAAGACTTTTAATGGTATTATACACAATATTAAATAAAATGTAAACTTCATGAGAGCAGGAATTTGTCATTATGCTTTCTAATATATCCCTAATTCCTTGAACACAGCTAGACCATACAAGTGTTCAGCCTTAAGCAGTTTAAATGAACAACTACATGAAAGTATACAAAAATGTCACTGTTCCCAAGTTTCTATCTCAAGAGATTAAAACTATCACCTTAAACTAGACTCTAATCATGGAATTACCCTTAACAAGCAAAAGAAACAGAATAAAACACCTCTACTCCATCACAGTAGTGCACTGTCCCCTTGCAGTACCTTGCAGAACTCAGGAGTAAGAATGCTAACAGTTTAGAAAACAAAGATCAGAAGTATCCCACCATGGAACTACCAAACAACAACAAAACATCTACTCACTCAAAAAGATACAATTAGTAGCTTTTTTTCAGGATATATGCATAGGAACTAAATCTTCTTAAGAGTAGAACTGCTAAAGTCTCTATTTAAAAGGAACTTTGGCCAAGTAATATTAAAGATTAAAGATATAACCTTCCATTTACAACTACATCAAAAAGAATAGAACAGGAGTAAGTTTAACAAAGGACGTGAAAGATCTCTACACTGAAAACTATAAGACATTGATGAAAGAAATGAAGACAACAATAAATGGAAAGATATCCTATGGTAGAAGAATTAATGTTAAAACTCCCAAACTACTCAAAGCAATCTATAGATTCATGCAATCCTTATCAAAATTCCAATGGCATTTATCACAGAAACAGAACAATCAATCCTAAAATTTGTACGGAATCACGAAAGACCCCAAATAGCCAAAGCAATCTTGAGAAGGAAGAACAAAGCTAGAGGCATCATGGTCCCTGATTTCAAGCTACATTACAAAGCTACAGCAATCAAAACAATATCGTACCGGCACAAAAATACACACACATCAGTGGAACAGCATAGAGAACCCAGAAATAAACACATGCATATATAGTCAATTAATTTATGACAGCAGAGCCAAGAATATACAATGGAGAAAGGATTCTCTTCAATCAACAGTGTTGGGAAAACTGGATAGCCATATGCAAAAGAATGAAAATGGACCTCTATCACATACCATACACAAAAATCAACTCAAAATAAATTAAAGACTGGAATGTAAGACATGAAATCATAAAACTCCTGGAAGAAAATATAGAGAGTAGGCTCTTTTTTTTCAGTTTTGGCAGTAATTTTTTGGATTTTGTCACCAAAAGCATGGGCAACAGAAACAAAAATACAAAAGCAGGATTACACCAAACTAAAAAGCTACTCCACAGCAAAGGAAACCATCAACAAAATGAAATAGCAACCTACAGCATGGGAGAAAATATGCATATCAAGTATCTGATAAGGGGTTAATATCTAAAGTATATAAAGAACTCACAGAACTCAACAGCAAACAAACAATCCAATGAAGTAATAGGCAGAGGGACTGAACATTTTCCCAAAGAAGAATATGAGGCACCTGGGTGGCTCAGTTGGTTAAGCATCTGACTTTGGCTTAAGTCATGATCTCTCAGTCTGGGTTCGAGCCCCGTATCAGGCTCTGCTGACAGTGCAAAGCCTGGAGCCTGCTTCAGATTCTGTGTCTCCCTCTCTCTCTGTCCTTCCCC
The DNA here is from genome assembly GCF_014898765.1 of Herpailurus yagouaroundi. Lineage (NCBI taxonomy): Eukaryota > Metazoa > Chordata > Mammalia > Carnivora > Felidae > Herpailurus > Herpailurus yagouaroundi. The sequence continues at coordinate 25,947,483 of NW_024412394.1, read as the reverse complement.
TACTCATTCTCTCTCTATCAAAAATAAACATTAAAAAATAACAATAATAAAAATACATACAAATAAATGGCCAAATGGCCAAATGGCCAGGTATATGAAAGTTGCTCAACATCCCTAATTATCAGGGAAATGCAAATCAAAACCAAAACCATGATGAAATATCACCTCACACCTGTTAGGATGAAATACCACCTCACACCTGTTAGTATGGCTACCTTCAAAAAGACAAAAAAGACGCCCGGGGCGCCTAGGTGGCGCAGTCGGTTAAGCGTCCGACTTCAGCCAGGTCACGATCTCGCGGTCCGTGAGTTCGAGCCCCGCGTCGGGCTCTGGGCTGATGGCTCAGAGCCTGGAGCCTGTTTCCGATTCTGTGTCTCCCTCTCTCTCTGCCCCTCCCCCGTTCATGCTCTGTCTCTCTCTGTCCCAAAAATAAATAAACGTTGAAAAAAAAAAAAAAAGACAAAAAAGAACAATTATTAGTGAGGATATGGAGAAAAAGGAATCCTTACATACCATTGGTGTGAATGTAAACTAGTATAGGCACTATGGAAAAGAGTAAGGAGGTTCTTCAAAATACTGAAAATAGAACTAACATATGATCCAGCAAGCCCACTTCTGGGTATATACCAAACCAAATGAAAAGAAGGTATCAAAGAGATACCTGTACTCCCATGTTTGCAGCATTATTCACAATAGTCAAGTGTCCATCAATAGATGAATGGATAAAGATGTGGTGTGCGCGCGCACACACACACACACACACACACACACACACACACACACACACAGGAATATTATACAGCCATGAGAAAGAAGGAGAGCCCACCATTTGGGATTACATGGACGGACCTTGAAGATACTATGCTAAGTGAAAGAAGTCAAAAAAAGAGAAGGACAAATACTACACAGTATCACTTATATGTGGAATAAAAAAAAAAAGTCAAACCTATGAAAATAGAGTGTAAAAATGTGGTTGCAAGGGGCTAGGGGGTGGGGGAAATAGGAAGAGGTTGAGGTAGGTAAAAGGTACAAATTTCCAGCTATACAATGAATATGGTCTAAGGATCCACTGTAAAACATGATATAATTGATACCACTTTACTGCATAACTGAAACTTGCTAAAAGAGAAGTGAAATGTTCTCATAAAATAAATATATAAATATGAACATGAATATGCAATGTGATGATGTATTAATTAACACAAGGGGGAATCCTTACTCAAAATATATGTATAACAAATCACCATGATATACACTCTAAATATCTTACAATTTTACATGCCAATTATACCTCAAAAACACTGAAATTTTTAAAAACTATATATCTTTGATAGAATAAAAGTGTCAACTCTGCAATAAATTTAGAACATACAAGACAATTATTAGAACTTGAAAAACACAAGAAGAGAACATAAAAATACCTGATAAACATAACTAAAGGTCTTGATTCAATGAGCAAAACAAGAATTTATTTATTTATTTAATCTTCAAGCAACTGTATATATAGTGAAACATATCTCCTTCCATTTCATAATGTAGATTTAGGAATCAGTACAAACTTTCTGTTATTTCATTAAATCTCTCTGGGTTCTATGGATTGAGGAATTTGGATAAGCAATTTGGACTGGATGATTCCAGTCACTCAAATTCATTTCAGTTAAGATTCTAATTCTAAAGCCCTTCATAAGGAAAAGTAAGTAGCAGGCTTCAGTGAAGAACTACGTTAATAAAGTTTATTTTTATCTGTGTTACACACATACACTTTATTTACAAGCATGTATCTCTTACTTTTATTTCATATATTTCTAATAATCTCACTTTCCTGAGATTAGACAAAATATATCTTCAGAAAGATACACTGATGGTTCTAAAAACATTGTTATTTTAAAAGGAAAAATAAATTTAAAAAATTTTTTCCTCAAGTATGTAAGGACCAAAAGCCCCACCTACTAAAATTGTACCTAAGGATATCACTACTAGTGAATGACAAAATAATTTATTTCCTAAGAAAATTCAATCATCAGTTAAAAGTTACATTATGTTCACTATATTTTAAAAAAGACTTATCTAATATGTTTTAGAAAATGACCCACCCAAAATGGTTAAAATAAAAAAATCATTTTAAAACTATCTCTTTCTTGGAAAATACTATATAGGAAAATTGCTTTCCTAAAACATCACATGAATGTTTCTCTATTAGAGCCAATACTGCTTATCCATTAGTCAACGTCATTTATTTGATAATTTTCCTACTGTGACCAAAGTGTATCAAATTTGATTTAAAGCATTTTTATCAACGTTAAACCTTAAACCTAGGAAAATTTTTCTACCAAACCCTATCAACAGATTAGCTACCAAAATGACCTCCTTGGATGTACTTTTGTAAAGCTGCTTATCAGGTAATCTTTCATAAAGAAATTGACTGTAATTATACATGTAAACAGGAAAATATGGTTCTAAGGCCAAGATTTAAATCATATTTAATCTCCGAATTTAAAGAGAAATCAGTAAGTGCTTTAAGAAGCACTCCACAATGTCAATGTACGTAATTCTCCCTGCGTAAATGTATACAACTGGACATGAATACACACATTTAAAGGTACTCCATCCATCTCACTAATTACATCTGGGGCACTTTAAGCATTAAAAAAGAGTGTAACACAATGTATTTTTTAAAATCTATGCACCCATTATGACGATATAAAAGGAAAGAGCCAAAAAAATAATCTGCCACCTCTGGCACTGGATGTGATCTGGAAACTGATAGTCAAATGTTACTTCTTTCCTTTAATCTGCCTCTTCAATAGGAATGTAGTTAATAACCAGGTAATAAGGGAAAACGTTTCTTTGCCAGACGAATGCCAACAAATAAATGTAAAGGAAAAGACAGAATTAAAAAATCATCACTTTGCTACAACTGATTCTACCAAGTATCATCAATGGATGCATAAAACCATTAGAGGAAAGGTCAATGAAGAACTAATATTTTCATGTTGCCAAAGTTTTATCTCTACAAATTACTTGCTATCTCAAGTATTTAGGAAGCAGAGTTTTGGCTTTTGCCAAATCCAGTAATTGAATTTAACATCAAAACCAAACACTGTAAGACTTCTTGATGTGGTATTATATTAACTACACACATTCACCTATGAAGGAATCTTGCCAAAATGTATAACCAGAATCCAATTAAGCTTTTCAATCTAACTTCCAATTTGCAGGACATAAAAGCAACATACCAAGCTAACTAACATCATAAAGAAATGATATTAAAAATCCAAATTTTTAGGACATCAAGAAATATTTGGTCTTATTTCTTCAAAAAATCAGTATCACTGGAAAATATAAGGCTTCGGAAATAGAACTAAATACAACACTTAAGTCCCTTAATTACATCTTGATTTGAACAAGCCAAATGAAAATGGTATTTTGTGGACAAATGACAAACCTGAATATGGACAGGATATTGGATTTTAGGGAATTACCTATTTTTCAGGTATGCTTATAACACTGTCATGTAAAAATCCTTTTTCCAGAGATGCATGGTGAAATTAAACTCATTAGATGGAAGGAGTGGGAGGATGAAATGGCAGACAGATAAATGGATGCAGCCAATACAGCAAAACATTAACAGCTATCTACCTTGGTGATGGTAAATGTGTGTATACTGTACTATTCTTCCTGTTTCAGTATGTTTTAACTTTTCAAAATACAAAGTTCAATTTTTAGAAAAAAAGAGAAACGTGGGGCACCTGGCTGGCTCAGTTGATACAGTGTGCAACTCTTGTTCTCATGGTTTTAAGTTCAAGGTACACACTGGGTATAAAATTACTTAAAAGCAAAATCTTTAAAAAGAAAAAAAAAGAGAAGCTCAAAATAAAATATACCCTTAATCAAGTATCTAACAGCATACATTTGTTTTATAAGCTATTTTGTTCCAACACAGATTTAAAGTAGTCTTCTAAAAGATATATGACGTAAGCTAATATGTAAAAAGAAAAAAAGAAAAACTAAAGAAAAAGATGGGACAGAAACTAAGATGAAGTCAAGGATGATTAAGTACCCAGAATGAGTTACAAATATTTATATTTTATGAAGCTTAAAAGTCAAAGTTTGTCAGGTATTTATCAAAACTCTTTAGAAAGAAAAATATGAAAAATGGGCAGTATACATTAAAAAGGTACTGCCTCAAATAAAATACCATTTCAATAGACACCCTTATAACAACTTCCATTAGACTTTAAGTGTGCACTAAGTAGATGGTCTCTTGAGGAAGTATAAAGATCTAACGGGGTGTAAACACAATCTCTGTCCAGGAATGAAATAGTATTATGTATATTAACTGTTATCCAAAAACTAAACAGAAATTAAACTTCACCAATATTTAATCAAACTGACACTACGATCCTTGCTCAATTCATGTCAGTCATAATTTATCTAAAGAGAAATATCCTGAGGCAAAACTGAGAATTCCATAATGTGGTGGCACTGGGCACCCTTAAACCACTTGTCTACCTTCAACGTTTTGCATTGTTACAGGATATCATCAACACAGCTCTTTTTGTATTAAAAAAAAAAAAAAAACAACCTTTAAAAAGAGTGGACTGTTTACAGTAATTTTCAGAAAATGGGAAAGGACTGTTAAAATCTGTGTATTACAGAAAGGTTCTCCATTAAATCACAGCAAAGTCCTTAAGAACTGTTACACTTAAGGATGAGTTATACATTTTTTTTTAATAATACAATGTTTTATAAATGAGACAAGTGTTACAAACATGCTGGCCTTTTATAAGCAGTTTTAAGCGGTGTCATATGAAAAAATAAGCACCCTTAATCTGTCCTTTTTTGATAAAAGGTAACATTTAGTAATGAGTAAGAAATTACTTGCTTTTCAAAAAGAAACGTGAGCTAACAGACTCTTAACTATAGAGAACAAACTGATGGTTACCAGGGGGGGCAGTGGATGAGGGGAATGTGTGAAACAGGTGATGGGGATTAAGGAATACACTTGCAATGAGCACTGGTTAGATATATGGAATTGCTGAATCACTATATTGTATACCTGAAACTAATATAACAGTGTACGTTAACTACACTGGAATTAAAAGAAAAAACTTGGGATAAGAAAACAGAAGTTCAGAAATACTTCCATTATTATGTAATTTGTAACTAAAAATGAAATTTAGCACCTAAAGAAATCTTATCTGGAAACTTTAAAATGTTTCCAAATAAAAAGATTCAGTGAGTTCTGAGTTCAAATGGTAAATATTTTAAAAGGTAATAACAGACACTGGTTTATTGGTTTAAAAGAACAGACGCACTGAAGATGGCAAAAAATGTTCTAGTTTAGCTGCAATAAAAGCCTTTGTACACCTGATAGATAAGGAACAAAAATCTAGGATTGTTATTCGTTATGTAGAGCCTATGGTGAATTTCTTCCATGTAAATACAGGTCTCTTTCTTGTATTATGGCTTTCATCCAGAAGAGCCATTAAAATCAAGCATCAAAATAAATTCAACTTGTAACCAAAACAGAAAACATTGTTATCTAAAGGACAAGATGAATTTTTCAATAATAATGAAGTATGATCAATCATACTGCACTCCAAAAAAGTTCTTGTACAATTGACAATAATTTTTAAAGTGTAAATATTATTTGTTATCTATGGCATATTTTCAAGTATCTATCATATATGCTATATAATAAACATTAATATATTAGTATAGTAGGACAAGTGTATCAATACACATACAAGTAAAATGTCTTCCTGATAAACATGTACAGTCAAGTTTGGACACCATTATCTTAATGAAATGAAGCCTCAGATATAGAAGCAGCAATTCTGACACCCCCACCTCAGAGTGAAACAAGACAAGAATTTAATATCCCTTAAACGTTTTGATAAAAGCTGGCAATCAGGATCTATGAACAGAGACCTGGAACTTTATGAACTGTGACCCAGGTTCCATTAGCTGGGGGTAAGAAATAAATAGATAATGCAGCCTAGAAAAGTCTTTGATGAGTGAGGCAGAATCAACTCTGAAAACAAGCCAGGTAATCAAACCTCCCAGGATAACCTGTATGCTGAGGTCAACTTACCAAGAAAAAAGTCCTAATCTTAGCCTCTTCACAGAGTGAACTACAGAATCTGTGCTTGAGAGGGCTAGCTAACTGTTGCCCAATATCCATTCAGCCACCCTTCCTCACTCACTAGAATTTGTTGTTTAGCTGAGTATTGGTCACCCAAAATAAAGACAATACTTTTCAATGTACCTTACCGCTAGCTATGGCCACTAAGTTACAACCACTGAAGTGAAAGGAGAAATGGTACATGCAACTCTCAGGATATAATCACAAAAGGAGGGGGGCATACCTTCCTTTCCCCTTTTCTCTTTTACTGACCAGAATCCAACTTCTGGTTGGATACTGGAGAAGCCATCTCAAACTATGAGGTGAACCTCGATTTAGGGACATACAAGATGGCACAAGGTAGATGTAGATAGCACAAGTGTCAGGAGCTTATTAGGTCCCTGACACTGGAGGTCCACACCAACTCTCAGTCACCTTCTTCTGAGCTACTATATAACAAAATAAATGTTTCTTCATACCACTGTTATTTGGAGTTTTCTTGTCACTCCCAGCTGAACTTAATCCTAGGCCAAAAAGCCAAAAATTTTTATTAAGATGCCCCAATAAGTCACAATCCATGAGAACCAAATCCATCACAGCAACAAACTAGAGAAAACAGTGCCTAGAATACGGAAAGTATTTCTGAGATCAGCCAATAGGCCAAGGATGCCTAGGTCTATGATTTGGGAAATCCAGGTAATTAGGCTTTCCTAATTCTCTAATAACAGGAATCTGCCACTCCCAAGGAATTATGAAATTCAACTTCTCTGATTGGCAGGTACACCAATCCCTAAGACAGGGAAGATGGGTAAGGGATAGGGCCTTTAAAACAAGCTTCTCTCTCTCGAGCCACTAACAGCCAAACTGTCTCATCATTGAGATCCCATAACAACTGCAGATGCAGCTCTCACTCTTTTATCAGAAATCCTTTTGGTCAACATTCTCAAGACACACCAAAATACAGGGTTTAGAGATATTTCATTATTCATTTTTCTTCCATGGGAAAAAGATGGTAAGAATAAAAATTATAGAGTTAATTAAACAAAGGAACAGAAGAGCAAAACCAAAGTCAAGAAGTATTTCCTCAAGAAGCATTTCCTCAGTAATCCTTGATTTTCTTTACACCATAATTACTTTAAAACTACAAAGTAGAATAATTTACTGCTTTAAACATTAAAAAGCTGTTCATAAGCCATCTCATGTTGATTAAAATAAATATCACACATCTTATAACAAATATTCTGATTATGAGAAATAAGTATATTTGATCAAATTGCTACCACATTAAACTGTCAAGTCAAGAACCCTACTCTTTTAAACTGCAAAATCATAGAATATTAGCCTTCCTGTCCAAAGACCACCCACTACATATACTACAAAAAACTTTGTACCCACATACAGTAGAAAAAACTTTTTTACCCACGTTAAAATGTACAAACATCCAATAAATGCAAGATGATTTACACCAGAAAACATCCTCTTTTAATCATATAAATAGTTCTTCTGTTAAAATGTTTGAGACAGAGAAAGAAAGAGTGTGCCAGCACATGCGCAGGGGAGGGGCAGAAAGAGAGGGAGAGAGAGAATCCCAAGCATGCTCTGTGCCATGAGCACAGAGCCAACTAGGGGTTCATCTCATGAACTGTGAGATCATGACCTGGGCCTAAATCGAGAGTAGGCCACTTAACCAACTGAGCCATCCAGGCACCCCAATGATATAAACAGTTCTGGAACTGTTAACGAGTTATCAATCGTGTTTAAATTAACTAGATATAATGTGATAAACTTACTTGTTTAAATTCTGAGCTGAGATCACAGACAAGGTATAGAAACAAATTTTGATTACAGATAGAGTAAGCAGTTAATTCTGGAGAAAAAAAAAAAAATCACAGATAAAGAATGAGGCTGAAAGGAATTCAGCTGGGAAGAAAGAGGTAGGAAGGTGAGAGAATTCTGATAATATATTAAAAATATAAGATGATCAAAAATAAACATATTACATATTTTCAAAATGCACAAGGTGAAGGGTTTAAAAAAAACTTCTCTTTCTACTTCCCCACAAAACCAGGACTCAGAAGTCAGGCTCACTCTATTATTATTCTAAATTTGAACCCAGAGTATGGGTTCATAAAGCATGTGAAAGCTAATATGAAAATGTGACCATTCCTAACCCTATTAATGAGAAAGTAAATTCAAATTTATGTATCATCAGAACAGACTCCTATGTTCTTCATTTTAACTATACTCTAATACGATTAGAATTATTCAAACATTATTCTCTTCAAAATACTATGCCAGCCATATTTTATAAATTTTACATTTTTAAAATAAGTTTCCTGTGATGAAAGCTATAAAATTAAGACTAAACTTAGCTCTGGGATGAGAAAAATATACCTTGACTTTCTTACTCAAAACAAAAAGAAGGTATTATTCTCTTTTCCTCCTCTCACCAGTAGGTGATGGTAGGCCAATCATCATAGACAAAAATCTAGTTTTAGACTAGTTTTCCAATCTAATAGTCTTCCAATGAGATTGGTCAGATATGATGTTTCTCCTATTTAAGAAAATTAAAAACTGGAGTACCTGGATGGCTCAGTAGGTTGTGTCCAACTCCTAATTTCGGCTTGGGTCATGATCTCAAGGTTCATGAGCTTGAGCCCCATGTGGGGCTCTGCGCTGATAGCACAGGGCCTGCCTGGGATTCTCTCTCTCCCTCTGCCCCTCCCCTGCTCTCTCTCAAAATAAATAAACATTTAAGAAACAAGGAAAAAAATTAAAAACTACTAAAATAACCATAATGTAACTGAATAACTATCAGACATAACTTTTTTAAAAGTTTATGCACACATTCAGAGGAGGGACAGAGAACAAGAATTCTAACCAGGCACATTTTCCAACTAAGGCAAGTAAATATGGAGGGGTTTAAGTACAAGGGACAGAAGTAAAACGAACAAACCTAAAGAGTTCCATAGAAATCAAGGCAGTGATAACGGTGAAAATGGCAATAAGGGATTATGCAATCCTTCCATAACTGGAAGAAAACAGCAATAATCAAATGGAACTAAAGGGGGTAGAATCTTACTCAACAAAAGTTGTGACTTAAAACAAGGGCTATAAAACAAAAATTATCAGGGTGCCTGGGTGGCTCAGTCAGCTAAGTGTCCAACTCTTGATTTCAGCTAGGTCATCTCACAATTCCTGAGTTCCAGCCCTGCCACACCGATAGCGAGTAGCCTGCCTGGGACATTCTGTGTGTGTGTGTGTGTGTGTGTGTGTGTGTGTGTGTGTGTGTGTCTCTCTCTCTCTCTCTCTCTCCCTCTCTGTGCCTCCCTCAGATATCCATGCATGCTCTCTCAAAATAAATAAACACAAAAAATTTTAGAACAAAAATTATCTATGCCAAAATGATCTTCATTTATGTCTGAAATTATGAGGTTCCTACTGTCCATTTATGCAAAATCATTTTCAGGATCCCAAAATCATTTTCTGAGGAAAATAATGGCTCTGTCCTCCTCTGCCCAGGGAGGGCAGAGAAGCCTCCTAATTCAAACAAATCCCCCATTAGAGCTTTTAAATTTACATAATTCCATACACATCCTTGTGTATTTATAAAGCTGATGTCTATGCATTTTGGCTGGCAAAAAAAAGGGAGGGGTGGAGGAGTGAGAACTGCATTCCCACCAGATCTCTGACAGTATCATGTAACTCACCTTCCCATCAATACATTTAACAATCTGATATAAGAAATGATATCCAAGGAAAGTTGTTTGAAAGATAACATAAAATCTAACCTAGGATTGGGTCAGGTCATTATATTAGTCCCTATAATACAGCTTATACTGGGATACAAACTGAGTGACACTGTAACAAAAAGCTCATGTTCATTGAGAGTATGTTGGTAAGGATTTTCTTTTAGCGTATCACACACTAGGACAAAACTGTGGATAATATTTCTTTCTAGTTTTACTATCAGAAAAGGTTTTCCTTTTCCTGGGTACTTTGACTTTGTTTTCACTTTAAGGACAATAATTTTTGCCCTTGGAATGTTTTCCTCTTCCACAATGACTGCTAGAAATCTGAGAGCCAAAGTCGTGCCCCACCTGCAGCAAACATTTTTTACTATCTTAACTTCTGGTTTCACTACTTGGCCCTAGTTTTTCCCCTTTCCTTGAATTGCCCTCCACCCAGTTAAAATTTACTAAGCACCTACTATGTGCTAGGTTAGGTACTACTCTAATGCCTATATGAACAACATACTATATACAGAGCTATCCTAGCCTTCATGGAATAATTTTTTCATCTTTAATAATTAAAGTGCTTGGTAAGCCCCCATATATCATTTCTGAACTTCAACACAGTCATGCTAAGAACTGTGAAGGGTCCGTGATTTTTACCCCACTTGCAAACTAACAAACTAGCTTGTTACTAATACATGGTGTTGACAGGAGACTACCAGGTCAGAGACAATTCTATCATTGTGGCAGAGCAAGCAGCATGACCATGACATTATGTCAGTTCTCTCTGCCCCCACCACCACCCCAAGTTCCATAGGGGCAACAGGTGGGCCTAGACAGATGCCTACATATTGGGGTGAGATACAAGAGAGGAACAGTGTGGGGAATTTATCACTTTCGTTGCAAGCAGTACGCAAGTCTGCAATTTGTCTGGGGTAAGAGGTGATTGGGTGAAGGAGCAAGTGTTATCCTATTCTTCAAAGTTGTTTGCTTCAAACACAACCCTAAAAAATGGCCCAGTTTAAGAGTGATCAAGACCTTTCATTCTTGGCACACTCAGCAGGAATGTTCAAGAACACACAAGACCCATGGTAGGCCACCTCTCCCAGTAAGTGAATGTTAAATAAGTAACTAGACTTACTAAGCATCCTCAAAACATCAAAACATCCATGCTAAACTTTAAGCTCCATAAAAAGAGAAACTAAGCACAACCTGATATGAAACACACAACTCAGTAAGTGAATAAAACCAAAACAACCCACTTTTAACAAACCTTCTTCAAGTTAATGTTTATTTTTAAGTCTCAATTTCTTCAACTGCAAAATAGAAGACGTTAGACTGGCCAATGACACTCTCTCTCTAAAACATGTAGTCTTTAATAATGAAGAGCCATATCAGGCATTCATAAATCTTATAAATGCAAAAATGCATACATTCTTTGAAAGGGAAAGACGAGAACTATCCCCTTTGGTCCTTTAAAAACAGAACTTAAAACCACTCCTCATCCTAATTTTGCTGACTATGAAGCCAAATGAAATTTGGGATACAGTTTTAGAGCCTTGATCTTAAGAACACTCATGTGCTTGACGACAAGAAGACTAAGAATCTTTTCTAGTCTATGACCTACGTATTAGTGAACGTGCAAATCACTTAACCGACTCTCAAAATTTCAGTTTAGCTATAAAATGGGATTGATAGTTACTTACAGCTTTTAAGGCTTTTGTGAAACTAATGAAATAATGTTGGCCAAGTACTTTTGTGCAGTACCTGTTACATTAACATCCACACATATTAGCTATTTTTCAACTTCCTTTATATGTAATCCCTTATAAAAGAAAAGAACTGGGGGTTTTATAAGTTCCTCTGCCTGCAAACTCCCCATGAAACTCTGAGATTAAAAGCAGTTTCATGGGGTGCCTGGGTGGTTCAGTCGGTTAAGCGGCCGACTTCAGCTCGGTTCATGATTTCACGGTCCGTGAGTTCGAGCCCCGCGTCGGGATCTGTGCTGACAGCTCGGAGCCTGGAGCCTGTTTCAATTCTGTGTCTCCCTCTCTCTCTGACCCTCCCCCCGTTCATGCTCTGTCTCTCCCTGTCTCAAAAATAAATAAACGTTAAAAAAAAAATTTAAAAAAAAAAGCAGTTTCATGACAACATATATAAACTAGCAGTAATAGTTCAAAGAATAATCTATCATGTTCTGAGTTTGGTACCTTGCTCTCATGGGTAATAAGTACCAACTTCATTATGCCACAGAACCCAGTTATTTGGTGAAATGCCTGTCTAAATGTTACTGTGAATATATTTTTTGATGAAATTAACATTTACACCAATAGCCTCTGAATAAAACAGATCATCCTCCATAACATGGATGCACCCCAACAAATCGGTTGAAAAACTTAAGAGAAAAAAGATGGAGGTCCCCTGAGTAAGAAGGAATTCTGTCTTCAGACTCAAGACACAACATCAATTCTTCCCTGGGTCTTCAGTCTACCAGCCTACCCTGCAGATTTTGGGCTTGCCAGCCTCCACAATCACATAAACCAATTTCTTAAAACAATCTTAACTTCATTATCTGTCTCCCCCTATATTACACACACACACACACACACACACCTATTGGTTCTTCTTTGGAAAATTCTAACACACTTGCAAACTTTAAGAAGTTTGTTAATAGCTTTGTTACTAACAAAAAACTAGCAATTAAGATTAATACTACTAATAAGTTAAGAAATCTTAAAAAGGAGAGAACAAGTGCAAACTGACCATGGAAGAAATAAACAGGGTAAAATTCAACACTGACAAAGGCAAGATAATAAGAGGGTTCCAAATTCTTTTTTTTTTTTTTTTTTAAATACAAGTTATTGTCAAGTTAGCTAACATACAGTGTATGCAGTGTGCTCTTGGCTTCAGGAGTAGATTCCCATGATTCTTCAATTACATATAATACCCAATGCTCATCCCAACAAGTACCCTCCCTCAATGTCCATCACCCATTTCCCCTACCCCGCACCCTCCCCCATGAACTCTCAGTTTGTTCTCTGTATTCAAGAGTCTCTTTCGGTTTGCCTCCCTCTGAAACTATTTTTCCCCCTTCCTTTCCCGCCATGGTCTTTTGTTAAGTTTCTCAAATTCCATATATGAGTGAAAACATGGTATCTGTCCTTCTCTGACTGACGTACTTCACTTAGCATAATACCCTCCAGTTCCATCCGTGTTGTTACAAATGGCAAGATTTCATGCTTTCTCATTACCAAGAAATATTCCACTATATATGTATACCATATCTTTACCCATTCATCAGTTGATGGACATTTGGGTTCTTTCCATAATTTGGCTATCGTTGATAGAGCTGCTATGAACATTGGGGTACATATGCCCCTATGAATCATCTCCTATATCCTTTGGATAAATTCCTAGGTCGTAGGGTAATTCTATTTTTAATTTGTTGAGGAACCTCAACACTGGTTCCCAGAGTGGCTGCACCAGTTTGCATTCCTACCAATAGTGGAAGGGGGTTCCCCTTTCTCCAAATCCTCACCAACTTCTGTTGCTTCCTGAGCTGTTAATTTTTGCCATTCTGAGACATGTGAGGTAGTATCTCAGTGTGGTTTTGATTTGTATTTCCCTGATGATGAGCATCTTTTCATGTATCTGTTGGCCATCTGGATGTCTTCTTTGGAAAAGTGTCTGTTCATGTCTTCTGCTCATTTCTTCACCAGATTACTTGTTTTTCTGGGGTTGAGTTTGGTAAGTCCTTCATAGATTTTGGATACTAAGGGTTCCAAAATTCTTAAGAAGGAATTACTGGGTATCAGAAATTTTCTACCTGACCTAATTAAAAAAGTCATTGGCTCCCTAGGGCCAAATTTTATCTCCTATTCTTCCCTAAATCCCATTAAAATGAGAATAAAGGAATAAAAGGTAAAAGCCCATAATAACAAAGAATAAGAGGAAGCCCAAAAGCTGATGAAAGATTTTAACACACTTCTGAAAGATGAAAAGAAACCTGAACAGAAGAGATTAATGAAACAGAGCATGAAAAAGTTACAGCCTAGAGCCAAAGGGAGCTGTAACTTAAGAGGGAACAACCCCACCCAACAAAGGGTATTGGCAGTGACCTGGGCAAAAAAATAAAAGAATTACCTTAAGGACTAACATACTAAGAGGTCAACCTCATCCCTTCCCCTGACTTCAATACTACCCAATAAGGCTTATAGCCAAGCAATGAACTCCAAGCAAGTAAATCTTTTCTTAACCCTGAAGTGAAACCGAATGAACACCTAATGATAAAGCGCCTCTCATCCTGGTATTCAGAAGTTCCCCAAAATAACTGCAGGCTATCTAGCTAATACTCACTTATCCCACAGCAAACCTGACATACATTTCCTATTCTCCCATTTTAAACATCAACAAACCAAAAATAATTAGACATTTGGAAAAAGCTTACAACACAGTAAGACCAAAATATACAAATAAAAAATTAATTCAGACTATAAAGAGACTCTCACTACAACCCTATAACAAACAGAATACTATTTAAAAATGGTATGAATAGGGGCACCCGGCTGGCTCAGTAGATAGAGCAGGCAACTCTTGTCTTGAGGGTGGAGTTCAAGCCCCACACTGGGTATAGAGCTTAATTTAAATAAATAAATAAATAAATAAATAAATAAATAAATAAATAAATAA
>NW_024412394.1:25916847-25932923 GCF_014898765.1 Herpailurus yagouaroundi | reverse complement strand
TAAATAAATAAATAAATAAATAAATAAATAAATAAATAAATAAATAAATTTAAAAATTAAAAATGGTATGAATGAACATAAAGAGTTCTTAGAAACAGTAATACAATTGTCAAAATTAAATATTCAAAGAAATGGAAAATATGACAGTGACTCTCTAAGCAGACATAAAGCAAAATATGGTAAATATTCAAGAAAGAGATGAAAAATGTGTCCTCTAGAAAGGGCAAAATCTGTCTACTAGGAGTTGCAGAGAAAACAGAAGAAAATTTCACAGAGCTGAAGGGATCACTCTCCAAACTGAAAACCCACCAAGGGCCCAGCAAAAATTAAAGATGAAACACCAAAAGATACAGAAAAGATTCTAAAGCAGGAGTGCAAGAATGGCCACCTAACAAAGCAAAAGTCTCATACAAGAATCAGGCAACCTAACCACAATACTAGATGCTAGAAGGCTAAGAAATAATGCCTTAAAATTTTAAGAAAGGTGATATTCAAATAAAAGCAAATTATTACTCAAATATGGTATGACCAGAAACTAAGGATGTCATTAAGAGGGAACAGATGTAATACAGAAAAGTAATAGCTCTAATAGCTCTACTCAAGGAGTGCAGTGAAGCTCAGGGATGACAGATGTTCAACAGGTCAAGAGAATGACAAGCCTAGACAGGAAAAGATAAGGACAGAGGGCTCTGGGATTTCCAGAAAAAAGGTAGATTGAATAGAACCAAATATCCCAGATCTTGAGAAAAGAAGCCCGTTATGAGAACACACATATGCAAGTTAAATTTTAAAAGATTCAGTAACCCAAAGAATAAAAACTGTTCTAGTCTTGATCCAAGGTCTGTATTTTACGTGAAATATGCAATGGACTTCAGAAATAATAATGAAATGAATTTTAAGTAATAGATAAAAGGAATAAACTTAAAGACATTACTTAGGGATATAATGATGAAGACATGACTAATTTTCAGATTTTAAATTAAGACAGAAAATTAAATGTTCATTCAACGCGAAGTAAAATTAAAATATACTTGGCTTTATATTACATCAAGTTAAAGAGAGCAAAAGTCAACTGTAAAAAAAAGTGTAAATTTCATATTCCCAGGGAACTATTACTCTATTTCTGATGAACCCTAAGTTCTTCCTTTTAGCCAATCAAACTGTACCTCTAACTGCTCCCTAATGGATCTAAGCTCTTTCCCATTATTCATAATATAGTCAAATTTCTTGGGGCACCTGGGTGGCTCAGTCGTTAGGCATCCAACTCTTGATTTCAGCTCAGGTCATGACCTCACAGTTCATGGGATCAAGCCCTGTGCCAGGCTTTGCACTGGCAGTGCAGAGCCTGCTTGGGATTCTCTCTCTTCTCTTTCTCTGTTCCCACCCCCAAATAAACAAACAAACAAAAAAAAAGTCAAATCTCTTGCCAATGTGACAAACTTTCAAGGATCTATGGCTATTATATCCTACTCTTTCCATCTTCCAGCATTTTCTCTCCTCCACTAAGGTTACATCTCTAATTCTACAAATTTTTGCCTCTCTTTTCTGTTAGCTCTCTTCTAAACATACTCATTTTCACCAAAATCACTCTAATTATAACTCAAAATGATATTTAATATTAACCATCACTTATGGAAATGATGTTTTATTCTTAAAGGCTATGCACGTTCTTACAAGGGTGATCAGTTACTCTAACAATTAACAGTATACAATCTGTCTTAGTATTTCATCACATTTGTATTACTACTTTGCTTACATGTATTGTTTGTATTTTCTTGTTCAAACGCCAATTCTCAAAAATAAGATAAACTGCACAAGAGGTTCACTGATTGTGACTTCTTGTGATGGCACAAGAGGTTAAAAAAAAAAAAAAAAAAAAACCACCATTCAGAATAATAAAAATAGTGAAAAAAGACCCCAGTGCAAATACGGAATGAATTTATATGTGTAGCTGGATCCACATTTCTAATTAATCTGAACAGTTTGCCACCCCCACAAATCAAGTATGAATAAGAAGAATAATAATTAAAATCTGAAAACAGGATTTTATTGGATCAAAGGTCCACTGTGTTTAGTTAAATGTAATGTCTGATTGAAAATGTTGTCCAAGAGAAGCATGAAGCCATAAAAACTTGTGAAAAGGGGCAGCTGGCTGACTCAGTCAGAGGGAGCATGCAACTCTTGATCTTGGGCTGTTGGGTTTGAATTCAAGCTCTACATTGAGTGCTGAGATTACTTAAATACATTTTAAACATTTTTAAAAAGGGATGCCTGGGTGGCTCAGTCAGTTAAGCATCCGGTTTCAGCTCAGGTCATGATCTCACCATTTCTTGAGTTCCAGCCCTGCATTGGGCTCTGTGCAGGCAGTGTGGAGCCTGCTTAGGATTCTCGGTCTCCCTCTCTCTCTGCCTCTCCCTGACTCGTGCTATCTCTGTCACTCTCAAAATAAATCAAAATAAACTGAAAAAACAAAAAAATTTGTAAACACCTTTTAATAAATCTCAGTAATGCACTAAGACACCAATTTTTTCAGGACAAGTGTCAGGACAACACAATTTTTCTGATTTTACATAGATGAATTCTGCCTCTAATGGTGAAGATGCCCCAAAACTATGAGCTATGACCAAAGTTAAAACTTGTGTGCCAAAAAAGGGACCAAATCACACATTGCTAAGAGGCTTATAAAACCAGTCTTAACATGTATTACAATACTTTGCTGTGAGGAAAGCAGCACAAACTAAAATTCTTACTAAACAAAACTGCTTGAATGTCATTCATGACAGGAAAGTGACTATCACATATGCATGCTACTAGAAATTTTCCTTTACATTTGAAAAAAGTACTTAAATGCACAATATGAATCAATTTTTAGCAAATGTGCAAGATACCGGTAAGATTTTAATGACTTTCTAAAATGTTTAATCTCCAAAAACCATGTACAGGAGGGGCTTTTTCTTATTTTAGTCAATGATCATTTTGTAAGCCATGATGTGGCCTGCAAAGAACACCTTGGTTTCACTGACGAGCACAAGAGCTATGAGTAAGTACTACTTGAATAAAAGGTATTCTGCGTACCCACATATCTACAATATATCTGTCTTCCTGGTCTTAAATAAATCAAATTACAGCCACTGAACATTTCTTTTCAATATGCCATATAAAGAAATGGTTAAATACAAGACTTCCTTCACATTTATGAATCAGAGCCATCCATGTAAAAGGGGAACATGTTTGTAAAAGGAGAGAAAAAATATTTCTCCTTGACACTGTGTATTGCCAGTTTTTCAAAAACCATTTCAATGATTTTACATACGTGGTATATATAAACAAGTGGTATATATAAACAATATGTTCAAGTGGTATATACAATATATTTGGTATCAACAACCTATTACTTGGGCAAATATTTTAATTTTAAGGATAACAAGATTTTTAAAGAATTCCGATAACTGTTGTGATTATCAAGATCAGACATTTCTCCACTACTTAATGATTTTCCTCACTGGAGTTAAAAAAAAAAAGTTTACTGGGCAATCTAAAAACCATATGCAAATACTGCAATTATGTACATATATACTTTGGAGTCCAAAGCATTCTAAAAGAGACCAGAAATCTATTGGTGATCTCCCAACATGAAATGATCAGCATCCTAATTTTTTTGCCTCAAACAGAGCCCTAAAAGTAATCTTCAACGTTTCTTTCCTATTTTTGTAATTTTTAAAGCTATTCTATGACTTCCGGATACAGATTAAATATATGCAAGCCATTCAACTATGTCAACAAAAAACTGGTCTTTAACAACTACAGCAAATCAACTTGGTTAAGCATAGTAGAGAAGAAGACATAGCAGTTATTGGTTTGCTAGTTTTAGCACTGTCAAAACCAAAGTTACAAAATTACCACAATCTACAACTGTCATTGATGTGAGGAATAGTGACAGGGTCATTTCCCTGCTAAAGATTCAGTAAGACAATTAATAAAAGCATATAGACCCATGAACAAAACATCTGGATAAAAACTATATCCTTTTTATTTTATAACAAAAAGCTGAAGTGGTATGTGAATAGCTGAAACTTATAAAAATTATCCATATAAGGTTTTCACTAAATGGTTTATAATATAATTTCTTCTTCCCAACTGTCTCTGAAATCTAAAATTATGTCAAAACAAACTTTTCAAAAATTTAAATGATGTCCATCTTGCTATCATTAGAAAATATATAGGCCTTTTACTCAACCAAATATCCCAAAGGGCAAATGGAACTTTGAAGCAATCAAGATAAATGCCCTACCTGACTGCATAAAGAAATCTAAACGATCCTAGGCAGAAGAGCTTTATTACTTAAAATTTCCTCCACAAATTCCCTTACTATCTTAAAAACATATATACTACATACATATTAATAAAAAACAGTTCCACTTCAGAGCCAAGGTAAATAATTATAACACACAAATTTAAAATAAATTTAGAAAATAATTCTACTTAAGTTCTTAAATAAAAAAGTTCAAGTTTATAAGATAACAGAATCACAAACAAGTATTACTTATACCTCAAAAAACTGTTAAGTACTTCAGCAGAGATGTTCTCAGTCTTCTATTAAGAAAAGAAATGTTCACCAAACTGAAGAGACTTTTCACAATAGAAAGTTTTCAGATCAATAAAAATCAATTCTTTAAAAAAGGGGGACAGCAAGTAGGAATATTGGTATTATAAAAGGGCTGAAATTTTATAAATAAAGAAGTCTAACAAGATGATACATTTGCTAATTTCAGAACCAATTAACATCCTAAAGAGTAACCATATTTCCAGTAATAAGCACATAAGTATTCAATAAATGTTTTTCCTGAATTTAGACTGATGTGTGCGACTCTGTATACAACCAAGAACTGTCAAAAGCACTTGACAATAAAGATAATTAGGTACACTGTACTGACACAGGAACCAAAGTAAAAAACTTGAACAGTGCATACATAAAACAAAATTTTAAAAAGTTTAAAACATTTAAAATACAACAAAAACAATGTAAACCTACGCAATAACACAACACCAGGTATGTAATTCAGAGATATACCATTAGCAAACAATTCAAAAGACCTCAGTATTAAAGAGCTGTTAAAATGAAGATTCCTAGTAGGCAAAATGTTGAGGTCTTCAAGCAGAGTAATCTGAAAAATTTATGGATGAATAGCAGGCCAGCCTAATATAAATTTAAATATTGTTATATTAAAACATTAGGCAGAAAATATTAAAACGAAACAAAAATTATTCTGAAAAATCATAGTGCAGAAGTCTAGACTCATTGAAAGGCAGATCAACACCACATAAACCTGTGAACTACTCTCTGGAACAGTGATGGGAAGCCTAAATTCTCCAGTGAAGCTGATTTTCCTTTAGTTAATTTTAGCTTACAGAATAGCTAGCTAATTGCCCCAAAGTCTGCTGTAATATTTGCTTTGCTTTATAAAAGAAAACCTACATATTTTCCCACATATTAATGTATCTGAGATAATTTCATATTAAGAATTCGTCTAGCCTTACAGAAAGTTGCTATCCTTAATCATCCAGTTACTTCAACTACAGAACCTAGATCAGTGCTATCCAATAGAAATATAATGCAAGCCACATATGTAATTTTAAATTTTCAAGTAGCCACTTTTAAAAAAAGGTAAAAAGAGATGAAATTAATTTTAACCATATATTTTATTTTACTCAAAGTATACAAAATATCATAAATGTAATCAACATTAAAAAACTCCAATGGGGCACCTGGGTAGCTCAGTTGGTTAAGCATCCAACTCTTGATTTCGGCTCAGATTATCATCTCACAGTTTGTGAGACTGAGCCTTGCATAGGGCTCTGTGCTGTCAGCACGGAGATTCCCGCTCTCCCTCTCCCTCTGCCCCTCCCCCACCTCTCTCTCTTCAAAAATAAACATTAAAAAAACAAACAAAAAAACCCTCTGACAAAATATATTTGATATTTTTTTCATATTAAGTCTTTATAATGTAATGTGCAGGAGGTACTTTGGTGGCTGAAGTCAGTTAAGCATCTGACTCTTGATCTCAGCTCAGATCTTAACTTCAGGGTCCTGAGTTCAAGTCCCACATTGGGCTCTGCACTGGGCCTGGAGCCTACTTAAACAAACAAATCTAATGTGCACTTCACAGCACATCTCAGTTAGGACTGCACTCCTCTAAAGTGATTTAACAGTTTTATGTGGCTAGTGGTTACTATGCTGGACAGCACAGGTCTAGAGTTCTTTCTCTGGTTTTGAGATACATGTACAAAATACCAAAATATCTGAAATGAAAGCATACAATATATTAAATATGAAGGTCTGGGAGGGGCACTGAGAAAGGTCAATTCAGCAGTTCCCCTTGACTCCAGCAGGCCTATAGTGACATAATGTTCCAATTTGCTAAGCAATCCCTATATACTAGAGAGAGTCCCAACTTATACTTTTTGTCATAATGTAATAAACAGCACCCCTGTAATTCTCAAAAAGTGTCCCCCTTTGGATAATAAATTATATGGTCACCCTATCCATATCCATAATATCCTCAAAGATAATTCCACACTCCTTGGAAGAAAATTTAAAGTCTAATTCTGATGTCTAGAACAGCAGCTCTAAATTGAAAGTAAAGAATCCTAAATTCACTACCCTCACCAAAAAAACAAAAAAACAAAAAACAAAAAAAACAAAAAAAAAGAAAAAGAAAAAAAAGAAAAAGAATAAAAAAGATGCTGCTGAAAATTCTTTTTATTTTAAATTGCAGACTAAAAAAAAAAAAAAAAAAGTAAGAATTACCTGTTGAACAAGGCATCTGGAAATTGGGATCATTGCTATCCAAAACAGGCAAACAGAACTGGTTACTTGCAGATCCTAGCATAGGATCCTTATCGCTGAGCATGTTCTTCAGCGAGTCCTCTAAGACATTTTGACTTGTACTAAAATCCTCACAGACTTCATTCTCCAGGTTGGATCCTAGAAATAGGGCATCATCTAAGTGTTCAGTAGGAATTAAATGATTAAATGTATCAACTATATCCATGAAGACTTCTGTGTGTCTTTCAGCCCTATAGAAAGACAAAAAAAATACCATAAGAAATAAAGCTATCAATTGATAATCACCTAAAACCAAATTATTTTAATAGTTTTGAGTCTAAGAACACACTTCGGTATTTCTGAATTGTTTTTAAAAAAAACCCTCACTGTTGTTAGAATAAACATTTGGACATGTAGAACGAATCTTTACTAAATAATGTTTCTTCATCATACATGTAGAATATCATTTTACCAGAAATCCTATTAAATGTTTACTCAGTTTATTATTTTGAGGGAAAAACTATGTATATAATTCATTAATTTGATACAATTGAAAGAATGACATGGCTTAAACCATAAAAACCGTGTGTTTTTAACCATAATCTGTTCATAAATTAAGAATAAAACACTGCTTTCACAATAAGACCACATAAAAGAGCCAAAATCAAATCATATTTGTCCCATACCTATTAAGACGGTAAAATAGCCTTGTGTCATTTACAAAGCATTTAAATCATTTAAAGAAAGGTAATACAGAGAGAAAAAGGTCGTTTGTAGGGGTCGAGGGGGAAATGAAAAGACACTATTAATTAAACCCAACAAATCAAAACTCAAAAAAATACACACATACACAGGCAGAGACGTGCACATACACACATTTTAGTGGGGGGGACTCCTTTTAGGATAAAATGGGATAAATGACAAGAAAACAATATATCAGAGTTTTAAACTTATTTTAGTGAGTTATGTGAGGTACATACAGATGTCAAGCTAGTCTCCTACTATATATACTACACACTGCTCAGAAAGGTCATCTCATGCCCTGAAGAGCCTCAATTAATCAAAAGTTGAATCATGAAAATAAGACTGGTTTCAGAAAAAACTGAACCAATGTATTTTGGAAGGTGGGAGAGGAAGGGCATCAGCAAAAACATCTAATAATATTCAGTTAGCTAGAAATTCAACTAACCCAGAACATCTTGGGTTCCAAAATTCCAAGATTTTTTAGATCGGCTCCAAATCTACCAAAATTTCCTCAAACTGTCCTTGATTCTTTCCCCTATAAAAATGAAGGAAGAGGAAGTTCAAAGATATTTGACAATTTACTGGGTATATATCATATGCTGCCAACCATTTCACCCATATTTAGCCCATTTATGCCCAATGATAATAATAGACTCTACATAGAAAATACGTTTAAATAACTGGGGCGCCTGGGTGACTCAATCAGTTGAGACTCTGACTTCGGCTCAAGTCATGATCTCACAGTTTTCGAGTCCCGCATTGGGCTCACTTTTATCAGCATGGAGCCCGCTTTGGAACCTCTCGGTCTGCCCCTCCCCCCACTCGTTCTCATTCTCTCTCTCTCTAAAATAAATGAACACTTAACAAATAATTTTTTACAAGACAATTCATTTAAATAATGTAAATATTGGAGCACCTGGGTGGCTCAGTCGGTTGAGCATCTGACTTCAGCTCAGATCATGATCTCATAGCTCGTGAGTTCAAGCCCCACATCGGGCTCTGTGCTGCCAGCTCAGAGCCTGGAGCCTGCTTTGGATTCTGTGTCTGCCTCTCTCTCTCTCTCTGCCCTCCCCCACTCACTCTGTCTCTCTCTCTCTCTCTCTCAAATAAACATTAAAAATAATAATAAAATATTATAATAAAAATAATAAAAGTAAACAAATAAATAATGTAAATATCTCCCCACCCCAAACCATAAAACAGCCAAGATTCAAACCTAGGTTCCTAGGCTCCACAGCCTATAGCCATACCTCTTCCTCTTTCACACTAAGCTCCCAAACTAGAAATTGACTAGATTTGACTCATTAAAGGCTCTTCTTTAAAAATAATTTTCTAACAAACCAGTAGTTACCTGGGTCCTTGGATAACAGAAGGATACACTGCAAAGGGACAGGAAGATACTTTGGGGAATGATAAAAATTTCCTAAATCATGAATGTATACATCCACTGGAATTCATCAATCTGTTCATTTTAAGTAGAAAGTTTATTGTAACTCAATTTAAAATCCTAAAAAAAAAAATGAAAGAAAATTTCCGCATTCTCACAAAAGTTAATCCCCTTCTAAATGAAGGATTTCAGTATCTCTTCTCAAATTTTGGAATTTTACGTATATTAAAATATTAATAGGGGCGCCTGGGTGGCTCAGTCAGTTAAGCATCCAGCTTCGGCTCAGATTATGATCTCAGATTATGAACTTGTGGCTCGTGAGTTACAGCTCCACATGGGGCTCTGTGCTAACAGCTCAGAGCCTGGAGCCTGCTTTGGGGTCTGTGTCTCCCTTTCTCTCTACCCCTCCCTGTCTCTCTCTCTCTCTCTCTCTCTCTCAAAAATAAAACATTTTTTAAAATTAATTAATTAATATTCATAAAACACTAAAATGTTAATGATTTGATTGACATGCTGGCTATTTTATATGCATTCTCTAACTGTAACATTAAAAGAAAATTACAGCTCATGATGCTGATGAAAACTCAGGAAAACTTTAATTCTCTAATACTACCTGATCTCAGTACCTAAAAAAGGCTCAATTATATCACTAATACTTCCACTAATATGTTTTTAGGTTCCAAAAAATTTTTGTATAATAAATTTCTGGTATTTAATTTACAAAAAATGTTATTAAATGCTTACAAATTACGCAGCTAAAACTACTGACAAATTAGTTTATCTACAATATGCTGGAATCCAAAGCCACAGGTCAAGACTACATCCTTTTCAAAGTTGCATCCCACTTAGTAATCTTTTTTTCTCAGATGAATCAAAAAGAAAAAAAGGTTGGGGCGCCTGGGTGGCGCAGTCGGTTAAGCGTCCGACTTCAGCCAGGTTACGATCTCGCGGTCCGTGAGTTCGAGCCCCGCGTCGGGCTCTGGGCTGATGGCTCAGAGCCTGGAGCCTGTTTCCGATTCTGTGTCTCCCTCTCTCTCTGCCCCTCCCCCGTTCATGCTCTGTCTCTCTCTGTCTCAAAAATAAATAAACGTTGAAAAAAAAAATTTAAAAAAAAAAAAAGGTTAATTCCAGCTCTAAAAGCAAATAGTAAACTTTCTTTCTAAAAAAAGTATGCTGAATCTACTGAAAATTGCACTTATTCCCATAGCAACACGAGTCTGATAAATTCTACAAACTTAACCTGAAGTCCATCTTTCTGTTACTACTGGTTATGTGATTTCAAGCGATGGAGACATTAAGAACATTCAAAATTATGATCACATAGCTCAAAATCACAAAGCTATATGGAAGACCAACCCATTCTAAATATTCATTCACATTATTTAATAACATTCACAATATTTAGTAAATAGTGATCTAAATAAGCAGTATGTTTTTTTCAACAGCACTATTAGTGAACCATCCCCAAACTCCTTTACAAAAAGTACTTTAAGAGCTTGTGACATATTTTTTTATCTCAAAGGTAGACAATAGTCTTTAAAGACAAATTTTAAAAAATATAAAAAACAAAACATTGTGTAAATAAGATGGGTGAACCAAACTTTCCACTACAGCTTTTTGGCCAAACTGGTATGACTTGTAAAGTGTGTTTTATCTGAATTTAAATAAGCACACCAGGGAAAAGGCTTCCATAGTCAAATATTGAAAAGGACTAGCATAACAAAATTACATTTATTTAATACTACTTTTAATTCATTCAACACATGTTTACTAAGCAGTTACCATTGAGACATCTTTATGCCAACAAGACCAGGATTCTTCCAACACAGAATAGGTTATAAAATTAGGGACCCAAAGAAGACAATTTCTACAGGAGACATCACAAGACCAGTTTTCTTGTAAATCTATTATAAATTAGTAAGACTGACTTTTCATAAGCAGTACTAAGTGGTTCTGGGGGCAATTCCAAGGAAAAATTCCAAAAATGATAGTATACAGCCATCTCACAAGACTACCTTGAAAGTAATATTTAATGGAAGCATAAAGCAATTCGTTTTAAAAGATCAGTTTCAGATATCAAGTTCTCAGTATCAAAAATAAAATGATAAAATTTTCCATGCTAAATTGGAAAACAAACGTTAAGTCAACTGCAGAAATATTAACTCAATTAACATGAACACACTAATCTACTAAATGCAATGTGGTAAACTGGGTTGGATCATGAAACAGAAAAAGGACAGTAAAAGAAAAACCAGTAAAATCAGAATAAAGTCTGCAAGTTAGTTAATAGCAATGTACCAATGTTAATCTCTAGTTCTAATAAAGACACTAGCATTATGTCAGATGTAACAATCAGGAAACTGGATGAAGGAATACAGAAACTCTATACAATGTCTGCAATTTTTCTGTAAGTCTGAAGTTGTTATAAAAATATGTCTTTTTAAAAACATGAACACTAATCTAAAATTACTCTAAAATTAGAGGAGGCACCTGGTTGGCTCAGTCAGAAGAACAGTCTTGATCTAGGCGCCATGAATTTGATCCCCACATTGCGTGTACAAATTAAATAAATAAATAAATAAATAAGTAAACTTAAAAAAAAAAAACTTTGAAAAGTGTATTTAAAAATAATAACAGGTGCGCCTAGGTGGCTCAGTAGGTTAAGCATCTGACTTTAGCTCAGGTCATGATCTCATGGTTCCTGAGTTCAAGCCTCGCATCAGGCTCTGGGCTGATGGCTCAGGGCCTGGAGCCTGCTTCAGATTCTGTGTCTCGCTCTCTCTCTGCTCCTCCCCAACTCATGCTCTCTCTCTCTCTCTCTCTCTCTCTCTCTCTCTCTCTCTCAAAAATAAACATTAAAAGAAATAATAAAAATAAAAATTAAATTAGAGGAAATACCTAGTAATGTGCATAGACAAAGAAGATCTTTAAAATCTTCAAAAAAATAAATAAAAATAAAACAACAAGTCCATCTACAGTGTATGTTAAATGGATAATGATATGTACATATTCAATTAAATCGATACTAATAATTTGGGTATATATTGAAACCAGGAATTAGTTCTTAGATCACAGTAACGTCTCATGTTTCCAGACCATAAAATATCTCCAGCTAAGTCAGAGAACTGGGTAATCTACTTAATTCAAAATTACTCATTTACTCACATATTTATTAAGCATCTACTTATAAAGTATTATTATAGGTACCAGTGAAACAAGTACCATTCAAATCCAAGGAACTCACAATATAAGAGTATAGACATATAAACAACATGTAAACATCACAACAAAATAGGACAGTGTCATAATAAGGATTGCAGACAGTTATTACAGAGGAAGGTGAAACTCATGAGGCCAAGAATATCTAAGCAAGTGATGTATGAGCTGGATCCTAAAGGTCCAGAAGATACTCCAGGCAAAGGGAAGAACAGCATGTGCTAATTATGAATGACAGAGTCTGGTCCTAACAGACCATTTGGAAAGACTCAGAATACAATTAAAAAATAAGTATTACTACCAACATTCTGAATAAAATGAGTTTGAAGATATGTCCCGCTTTAAAATACTTTATCTGTAACTCTCAAAAAATTATACTGCAAACAAATTTAGTTTACACTGATAAAATCAGCATGTATTCTGTTTCATGGAATGGAAAGCAAAAAAGATTTAGAAAACACCAACAGCAAAAAAGAAAAAAAAGTTATATTTCTACAAAATCCCCTTTAAATTAAGAATACATTGAAACTATCTCAACTTTTCAGAAGCATCTTCAAAGTAAAACTATGTTTTATCATGTCATCTCCTTTAAAAAAAAATAGATATAAACCTAACAATAAATCATTAAAGCTACCAAAGACCCTAACAGTTTATACTATGAAGAAGCTCTGTCTCATGCAGTCTGTATTCACATATATGTGTATGGGGGTGGCATGGGGGAGTTACAAATATATTCAGGAGATTGTAAAATCTATGACAAAAAATTAAACAGGGTAATAGTGATGGGGAGAGGAAGAGTGTTTCTATGTACAATGGTAAATGAACATGTAAGCCAAAACCTGAAAAGAGGGAGTGATCCATGCACAAATGAGGAAAAGCAATCCAGGCAAAGACCTAAATGCAAAGGCCCTGGGAATGGAAGCTTGGTGCCCTATAGCCCCTATCCTATAGTCTAAATTAAGCTGTCAATTCATCAGGCTTGCTTACCGTGAACAAATTTCTAATAGGCACTAGTAGTAGAAAAATAAAAGTACCACTACTAATAGTGACTAAAAACGTAAAACGATGTGCTCTAATTTCACACCAGGCAATGGTCTACATGCTTTACATCAGTAATTCTCAATCAGAGGTGATTATGTCCCTCCAGAGGACATTTGGCCATATATGGAGACATTTCTGGTCATCACAAAGGGAGGGCAGGCTACTGGCATCCAGTAAATATACTACCAGACACAAGGAAAGCCCCACAACAAAGAATTATCCAGCCAGAAAACTGCTAAGGTTAAGAAACTCTGCCCTACATTTATTAATTTAATCCTCACAACAATGCTATATTATAATTCAGTAAACAAAGAAAAGAAAAAGAAACGAAGGGAGGGAAGAATTGGGATCAAAGAGATTAAATTACTTGCTATAGTAAATGGTGGAGCTGAAATTTGAACCCAGAAAATTTCCTTCAAGAATCAATGCACTTACCACTACACTATATTATCTATTTATAAAGCAAAATGCATTGAGTATTTATTATGTGCCAGGCACAGAGTAAACTTAATGTATGCATGATGTCACTTAATCTTCACAACCATACAATTAGGCAGGTACCATTATTATTTCAAGTTATAAGAGTGGGGCTAAAGCTTAGCAAAGTTACACCCAGTATTATAGAATAAATAAGTGACACAGCTGGGACTCAATTCTGCTCTGACACAAAGGTCAGTTCTTAACCACCATAATATGAAAACATTAAAGATGAGTAACAGGTTATCTTTCCAGGATAGAGAAAAGGAAAATCACTAAATGGTTAAACAAAGTAGTACAACACAATTCTAGAAAGTACAATTCTATAGAGCAATGCAACCTAATCAACTGCTCTAAACACTCTTCAAATTCTACTCCAGTTGCATTGGTTAGAATCTTTAAGAAAAAGCAAAGCTCGAAACTTTTCTAAATCAGGTAGAAGAACAGGTAAGATTCCAAGGTGTCTGCCATACTAAGACTAAAGCTAACCTAAGAATCCAGAAAAAGAACTATCAAGTACAAGCTGAATCTGGCAAAAGCAGAATTACACTAGCCAGCTGCACTAACTCCAAAGTTTACAACCATATCCTACTGATATTAGCAGTTTGGACTGACCATACAACCAGTGGAAGTAGCTCATCATTAAAACTATGGATTAGGTCCTAACAGTACAAGCTAACAGGTACTTTTAGCATGCACTATGTTTCAGGCCCTATGCTAAGTGTATTGTATGCCTTATCTATTTAGTTCCTCCCAACAACCCTGCAAGGAAGGTACAATTACTCTATTTTACAGACAAGCAAATTGAGGCCCAGACCATTATGTAATTTGCCCCAAACTGAAACCCAAGCAGCGTGATTACTGAATCCGCACATTTATACTATACTATATGCACTCTACTTGTGTAACACATACTAATTTTTATGTTCTTAATAATTAATAAAATCTTAAAAATACTAAAAAGAAAGTGACCTACCCTTCTTCCAAAATAAGTTAGAAAATACACACTTAGCCACTCCCTACACATAAAAAACACAATGGCTATCCTCAGTGTGTATAAACATCATTTTGGAAGTTATCGACTACAAACTCTGCAATTTATTTTCACAGTCTACAATTTTAGAATGTTTTCACATGGCCAACTCACACAAATTATGAATGAACCAAAAAAACATTAAGTTTAGCCTTTCTGTACAATCTACTATGCCATTCAAAACTTCATCTAATAAAGTTAGATCATGCTAAAACTAATTAAAACCTCTGGATAGTATTTTGAAATTTTTATTAAACTATTTCTCTTCATTCTTTCTCTTCACTGTACAACTGATCATAAAAATGAAAATTCCCTGACCATTAAAAAATGATCTAAAGGCACCTGGGTAGCTCAGTTGGTTAAACTTTCAGCTTCAGCTCAGGCCATAATCTTCTTGTAGTTCTTGAGTTCGAGCCCCGCATTAGGCTCTGTGCTGACAGCTCAGAGCCTGGAACCTGCTTCAGACTCTGTGTCTCCCTCTCTCTGCCCCTTCCCCATGCATGCTTGCACTCCCTCTCTCAAAAATAAACATTAAAAAAAAATTGTTTTAATGATATAAATTAACACACAATGCATAGGAGTAAGTGTCCGGTCTACACATTTGGCAATTTCTCACACAATGCCTTTTGTAATTCTTGAAATATCATCTTTTCACTTTAATATAAAGATTTAACATCTTGAGTCTTTGACTCTTGTTTCTCAACCTAGACTATGTTTCTTGAGGGTAAAAACAGCCCCTGGGTCTCACATATTTTGAATCAAACCAATACCCTCAATATCTTTTCCCAGTATTCAAAGAGCAGCAAATAAAAGGGAGTATCTTTCTCAAACATGCAACTATACTGTAAGTGTCTAACAATTTGCCAAGTCATTTTTGTAGTTAAAAAATAAAATGTCTATCCTTCTGAAAACATACTCCAGGATTCTCGGAGGTGCTCCAAGAAAAAATAAGAGAAACAGAGCCCAAGACGTACTGCTCCACAAAAGAAAAGAAATCCAACAGCCCTCGTCAGAAAGATTTCCTGAAATGTGGATGAAAGAAAATAGAAATCTGCACTCCAAGAACCCTAATAGTTCCTGACACTGTGAAGTAGTTACGGGTAATCCACAAACCTGAGATACTGATCAATGAAGCTCATTATCTCATTAAAGAGGAGAAAAGACCTTATCTCCAGACAAAAATTAAGTAAAAAGGATTTCATGAGATATGTGTCAAAAACAAAAAAAGTGCACATTTAAGAAAGCAAAATGTATTAAAAAGGCAACGCCATATTACCAAGGAAGATAACCATTATGTTTCAGTACTAAAAAAAAAAAAAAAAAAAAAAAAAAAAAAAAAAAAAAAAAATTTT
>NW_024412394.1:25861590-25916747 GCF_014898765.1 Herpailurus yagouaroundi | reverse complement strand
ATTAAAAAAAAAAAAAAAAAAAAAAAAAAAAAAAAAAAAAAAAACAATTGTATGCATAATTTACATTCACCAGTTTTTTCCAAGTATAATACATATTATGTGAAAATCTAAACTCAGGATAATTTTGCAGTAATCCAACTGTCACCTTGTTGCCTTCCAACTTTTAACAACAGAGTTTTATTAATAAGCTATTACATAAATCAAAGATTATCAACCTTTCTTAACTAATTCCAATCTGAATACAATTTAAATTTTAATACTATGGTTTTAAACGATTTGAACATAGAGACAACTTCCTTTCCACTTTTCTATCCTGAAATTTGCATTTAATTAATGCTTTCCCCTACATTTACACAGACTGCTTCTCTTAGATTTGACTTATTTGAACATGCAACAGATGAGTATACCAAAGGATCAACTAAAGTTATGTGAAGTCCATCCCAACAGCATAGAATGCATAACTAACTCAATGTGACAGACAAGGAAGTTCACTGCCCTGCCCGAAGGATGCAAAAGCAGTATATCACGTTTTCATGCTCTTCAATAAACGGACCTATAAAGCATGCAAGAAACAAGGGAAAACTGGTCCCATCAACTAACTCTTGTTACCCTTTTGACAAATTAACAGTACAGCTATCAAATAAAGCTTAAAATCTATGGTTGTAATTCTGCATACTTAAAAAGCAGCCCAGTTCAGTTGAGAAGTCTTTCTGTTACTAATTGAACTGTGTATGGCTCAATCAGACCAATAATAGCTCCTAAGTCTTCTCTGAAATTATGTTACTATCATGGGGAAATGGAGTATGTATTTTAAAATAGTAATAGGTATAATGATGATGGAGGAAAAATTCATTATCGTAATATAGGGCAAATAAACAGAAGAACTGGACAGAAAATAACAGTAATAAAAAGGTCGAGTGGTAGCAAAAACTACTATTCGAAATAATCTTTATACAACACCTCTTGAGCTCTGGAATGAGGATACAAATTCAAAAACAGAAGAATCCTGCAAAGACTTCTTGGTTCTTTTGACTCGTGTGTCTTTACCATAAACACATCTAAAAACATTTTCACAATCCCAAACACTTGATTCAAGAATCAAAAAATGGCAGGAAATGAATGAGTAAAGAAGGCGTAGTTTTGCAAGATCTCAAACAACCAGTTTTGTAAAAAGGAAAACAAAAATCGACCCCCAAATCGTAACTAAGTAGAACAATGTACTAAGTACTCCCTAAATAGTTTACTGTATCTTTTTTTTTTTTTTTGGCTTAAAATAAGGTAGTATTTGGGAAAGGCTCAATAACCAATGTCTCATTTTAAATTAAGTATTTCTACATGTAATGAAGATTAGTAAAGGTAGATATCAAAGCGCTGTTACCACTTACATTAATGATTATCCATGATCATAATCTGCAAATGATTCCTGAATAGCACCAATAATCACGCATTCAAACTACCTCGAATCATAGTCTCTAGAAAATGGCATTTAAAAATCCAAAGATGGTAAAAGGTCATCGGGCCCGGCAACACATTGCTGGGGGAAAGAAGGGGGAAACAGGACTATGCGCGGTACTAACATTCTCTCCCTTTCTCCCTCCTCCCTGCCCCCCTCCCCGTGTCAGGTGATCAGTTATTTAGCACCATTAACACGCACGAATCGACAAGTGGCTCATTAAATTACTCATATTATTCCGAAAGCCACATTCTAGGCTTCCTTTTTCAAACTAAGCAAAAGGAGTCGACAGTTTGGGTCCCGAGCACAAAAGCGCGCGGTAGCAGGAGGATGGATAGAGCGCCAACTCCCCCCTCTCCAAAAGCTGGGACAGGGTTCAGCCTCGCGGCAGGGCCCAAAGCTCGATGCCGAGCTCGCTCCCTTGGAGGGAAGACGTACGAAGGGCCAGGTCCGGGGGCCTGCGGGCCGGGCCTTCCTGGCAGCGCCCGCGGTGCCTCCGGGCCTGCGCGCCCGCGCGACGGCGGCAGTGGGGCACACTCACCGCGGAAGGCCCGGGAGCAGAAGCCGGGGAGAGGCCGCGGTCCAGACCCTCCGCCTGGCCACCTCGCCGCCGCGGCTCCCTCCCACCCCGCGATCCAAACGGTCCCGGGCGACAGAGGAACGGCCCGGGCAGGCCGGGGACGTTGCGCAAGAGGCCGGAGAGGTTTCCCGGCTGCGCGGGAGAAAGGCGCGGAGTGTCCGCCGCGGGAGGGGCGGGGAGGCCCGCGGAGGCGCTGTGCGTGTGGAAAGGGATGGGGGAGGGGAGAATTGCCCGTCTCCCTGGCCGCGGCCAGAGCCGCAACTCACCCAGCTCCGCCAGACGAGCGCTACCACTGGCAGCAAGAGGAAGATGGTGGCCGCTGCCGCCGCCGCCGCCGCCGAGGAGGAGGGGGCCCGGTGGGTGCCGAGGAGAGGGGGTACGCGCAGGACGTCGGCGTCGCTGCCACAGCCTCTTTTGCTCACAGGGCCGAGCGGCTGCTGCTGACGACACTAGCCTGGCTTCCGCGCCGCCCTTTTTATCCTCGTAGCAGCCGCCGCCGCCCAGGGCCCGAGGGTCGCTCGCCTCGTGGGGACCGTGCGGCGGCGCGAGACCCCGCAGCCATCGGCGTGCGGCGGCGGCGCGGGGGCAGGAGCCGGGCCGCGTCACGTGACCCCACTGTTTACCGTTCCGGGGGCCGCGGCCTGCACGCTGCGCCTGCGCAATGTGGGCTCTCCAGTGCCGCGCCTCCGCGGGGCCCGGGCTGTAGCACTCGGCTGCGCTTCCGCGCCGCTCCCAGTGTTGTTAGGGCGCGGCACGCCTGAGGGCCTTGAGCTATCACCTCGCTTGCGGGGTGAGGCACAGACCGATTTTTCTCGATTGTAATGAGCACTAAGGCTTCATAGTGCAATATTGATAGTCAAATCTGCCCCCCCCCCCGCCCCAATACGTTTCATTAATTGGGTGTGCTTTCAAGAATGGTAGGCTACAGGGCAGTACAAGAGCCCCTTGCCCAAGAATCCCGGCTGGCTATACACAACAGCCCCATCATTAACCACCTCTGTTCTCGCCTTTTCTGTAAATAGATGGTCTTTTTCAGGACTCAAGTTGTCTACAAGAATCATTCCTGGTCGAAGTCAACAGTTTCCAAAATATGGCGAGAGGATCCTCTGAAGGGTTCCCTAGACCTTTCAGAGGAGCGTCAATTCTTTAACAAATTTTCTTCATCTCCTTCAACCAAAACATGTAGCAGCTGATTAAATGCAGAAGGAGATATGAGAATCCAGCCACCTATTAAGCCAGACATTGAAGAAATGTGCAAAAATTTAAAGCGATGCCACTCTTCTCATTAAATTTTGTTGGGGAAAAAATTCATAATAAGTTATTTATGATAACATATAATGAATTTTGTTATTTTGTGTTTTATTATTCTTAGGTTTAATTCCTACGATAGTAAATAACTAACCCACATAAACAAAAGCTCTTAGAAGTCCCTCAGTAATTTTTAAGAATATATAGGTTCTGAGGCCAAAACCTTTGAACTCCACTGGTCTTGATTAATGTTTCCACAGCAGCCTGTGCTGACTTCTATCTCAGCCCTTAGTAAACATTGTCATCACTCCAACCAAAACAAGCCCCTTTGAGGACAGGGATTGTGCCTTCTCTTGGCAAGGAACATTACAGTACCCACTAAAGAATGATAGCCAGCACCTGCTGTGCTCTTCAGAAACCTTTACTTGTTGATTTAAGCTTCATGCCAACCTAGGCCACATTGTAAGATTTGTGCAGAGTAGAATAATAGCTTACAGGCATGTGGTGATGAGCTGTTCTTTACTCTCTCCAGTCTTCCGGTATTTTGAGCACTCCCAATACCCAATGCTCTTCCACAAAGGAAGTTTAGATTGTTCCAATTCTACTGGAATCCTAGAATTCCATCCCCTGCCTTGACTCATTGATCCCTCAAAACTTGGTTTTGTAATCTCTTTTTTTGTGCTGTTGTTTTGTTTTGTTTTGTTTTGTTTTGAGAAAGGGAAATAGAAACGAGTAATCAAAATTTTTTCTCACTTGGAATGTCTGGGATGAATTGCTAAAATAAACCTTAACTTAATTTTTACTCTTCTTCTGGACCTCAATGTGAAATTTGAAAAAGGCATTAGGAAAGAATAAGATTATAAACAAAATCCAATTCTAAGGGATTTAATATAGTAGAGCTCAAATAGAAAATCATTATCTGGAAAATTCCCTTGGAAGACCTGGGGAAAACTTATCTTCTAAAGAAATTTTAGTAAATTTGTGAAAAAAACACAATGAAGGTTAAAAGAAACTATAGCAGGTGCGCCTGGGTGGCTCAGTTGGTTGAATGTCCAACTTTGGCTCAGGTCATGATATTGTGGTTTGCAAGTTCAAGCCCTGCATGGCGCTCTCTGCTGTTTTTGTGGAGCTGGCTTCAGATCCTCTGTCCCCCTCTTGCTCTCTGCTCCTCGCCCACTTGCATGCATACTTTCTCAAAAATAAATAAATATTAAAAAAAAAAAAAGAAAAAGTACAGGAATGGTAAGCTTGTCACATTTACAAAACAGATTTCTAATCCTAAAAAAGCCAACAAGCTTACCACAAAGCGTGAATTTTGACCATATTATTTTGAACCAGGCAAGAACCCAGTTCACATTTGTTCATTAATGATCTTTTCTTTTTGCTTCCAGATATAAACACAATCTGTCTTTTATCCAGTCTATAAAAAGATTACTAGAAGAAAGAACCATCATAATAATACTGAGAATGGATCTCACAGCATGCAGGACATTGTTTTAGTTAAAAGACCTATTGGAAAATCAGATTGTATTGATAGCATTAAAAACTCCAAATTAACTCAGGAAAATTAAATTTGGTAGAAAACAAGACAAGACAACTAACAATGGCAAATACTGACCAATAGGATTGTAAATTGACCAAAACCAAAGCAAAACAAAACAAAACAAAACGTGGAAAAATGAAAAATTGACAAAATGTGGATGTTGCAAAACTTTACTCAAGAAAATTGAGCCTGGCAGAGAGTGGGGCCATGGAAGACAGCTCACAGTGCTGGTATGGAAGTTAAGTCTGATATGAACAATGCTTGTCATCATGGAAACATTGGTTCCTACAGTATCAGTTCACTGGAGTAAAGATGAAAAAAGTGGGATGTTAACTGCAGCAAATAGAAAATCAATAAAAATATCAAATATACTTAATGTCTTTTTTTCTGGAAAACACTTTTTATATTCACAGACACACTTTCACGTTAGTTTGAATAGATATAAATGGTTTTATTCTTAAACATGACATCAAAGCAGTAGAATCAAAATATTCTGAATTCATTTTACTAAGACCATTGTGAAATTTAGAGGCTTAACCCAGAACACCTTGTTCCTTATGTCAGGCTTGCTCCCTTCCCACACAGTTTTTTTTACCTACTTTCTCCAGAAAGATAGCTCCCAACTAAGGGCATGTCCTGATCCAGGGTAAATAATTTGCACAACGTACCAGAGATCAGGGGGTGCCTAGAGGGGCTGGGTCAAACAATAAAATAAAAGTTTTCCATGTACCTGGTCTGCACAGGGCATAAAAGCACCTATGCAGACTTTAGCAACTATAAGGTACAGGGAAGGAGCAATTCTGTCATTCAGTGCTTTGACACTGGTGGGCACAGAGGACATATATTCATGCTTTACCTGGCCTGGAGTGGAGAACAGGCATTTCTGACAGTGGATGCCTCAAGGACAAGAAAGTTCTAGAGAATCTGTGTGGTTCTGGAGCTACAAATCTTTCATTATCTGGTTGGACATATTGCATCAATGAAATAATCAAAATTCTTTTATTTTTGTTAATGTTTATTTATTTTGAGAGAAAGCACGAGCAGGGGAGGGACAGAAAGAGAGGAGAGAGAGAGTCCCAAACAGTCTCCACATGTCAGCGCAGAGCCCAACACAGGGCTTGAACTCACAAACCATGAGATCATGACCTAAGCAGAAATCAAGAGTCGGATGCTTAACAGACTGAGTCCCCCAGGAGCCCTTCAAAATTCTTTTTTTTTTTTATTTTTTTTTAATTTTTTTTCAACGTTTATTTATTTTTGGGACAGGGAGAGACAGAGCATGAACGGGGGAGGGTCAGAGAGAGGGGGAGACAGAGAATCGGAAACAGTCTCCAGGCTCTGAGCCATCAGCCCAGAGCCTGACGCGGGGCTCGAACTCACGGACCGCAAGATCGTGACCTGGCTGAAGTCGGACGCTTAACCGACTGCGCCACCCAGGCGCCCCTCAAAATTCTTTTAATAAAGAAAGTGTTTGTGAAAGGGTCCCTCGGTGACAATGTCCCCTCCTTACTTGAAAATTTTCCGTGGTTCTCCAAAATAAAAAGAATAAAACCCAAACCTCTTAACATAGCTGTTAAGACACTTTGGGATTAGTCCTTATCCAGCTCTTCAGCTTCTCTTCTCACGATTCCCTGATTTTTAAATTTATGACATAGCAACATCTAACTTCTGTTTCCTACACATATCCATACTGCCTCTTAACCTAAAGTCTTTGCTCATGCTGTTACCTCTGACAGGAATGCTCTCTTCTGAACTGACCCTAAACACCACTACAGACCCTCCCACCACTTTTAGATTGCTTCTGAATCCTTTCTTTTTTTTTTTCAATGTTTATTTATTTTTGGGACAGAGAGAGACAGAGCATGAACAGGGGAGGGGCAGAGAGAGAGGGAGACACAGAATCAGAAACAGGCTCCAGGCTCTGAGCCATCAGCCCAGAGCCCGACGCGGGGCTCGAACTCACGGACCGCGAGATCGTGACCTGGCTGAAGTCGGATGCTTAACCGACTGCGCCACCCAGGCGCCCTCCTTTTTTTTTTTTTAAGTTTATTTATTTTGAGAGAGACAGAGACAGCATGAGTGGGGGAGGGGCAGAGAAAGGGAGAGAGAGAGAATCCCAGGCAGGCTCCTCATTTTCAGCACAGAGCCCAATACAGGGCTCAAACTCACAAAATCACGAGATCTTGACATGAGCTGCAACCGAGAGTCCAGCCCGAGGCTCAACCGACTCAGCCACCCAGGCGCCCCACTTCTGAATCCTTTTAAGATGCAGCTCAGTGATAGCTGTCTGAATCCATCAAACTAAATGGTGAAATATTAGAAGCATCCCCACTCAAGCCAGGGATGAGCAAGACTGAGACTATGACTACCATTATTCAATATTAGCTGATACAGAAAGGTCAGAGAAGAAATGAAAGATAGATATAAGAAAATAAAAGATACAATGATTATTATTTGCATACGCTATAACTGCATATCAAACAGAATCAATTAAATGATTACTAGCATTAAGGAGTTACCTGAGTACTAGGCCAGTTGTTCAAAAATCAGTTAAAACAAATTAATAGGTTTCCCATAAACAGCAATCTTGGTTACAATTTGTTGGGAAAACAAATTCCAACAAAAATATGTAGCACTTAAACAGCCTAACAAGAAAAAATTGTGCATTTCTTCACTATACGGAAAAAGAAAAACCTTACTTAAAAGGAAACCTGACCTAGAATAACCAAAATAATCTTGAAAAAGAAGAATAAAGTTGGAGGACACACACTTCCCAGTTTTAAAACTTACCCACAAAGCAACAGTAATCAAGATAGTGTGCTAATGACATAGGATAGAGTTATTAACCAATGGAATAAAGTTGAGAGTCCAGAAATAAACCCATGTGTCATGGTCCACTAATTTTGAACAAAGATCCCAATATCATCCAATGAAGAGAAAGAATGGTCTCTTCAGCAAATGTACTGGACCAACTGGATGATGGATGCATGCAAAAGAATGGAGTTGGACCCTTAGCTCAAACCATATACAAAAGTTAACTCAAAATGGAGTGAAGACCTAAATGTAAGAGTAAAAATTATAGAACCCCTAAAAGAAACCATAAGGGTAAATCTTTATGATCTCAGAATTGGCAATGGATTATTAGATATGACACCAAAGTAAAAACAACAGAAGAAAAAAAATAGATAAATTGAATTTCATCGAAGTTAAAAACTTCCGTGCTTCAAAGGGCACAATCAGAAAAGTGAAATGACAACTCAGAAAGTGGGAAAAAATGTTTGCGAATCACATTATCTGATGAGGGACTTGTATCCAGAATGTACATATATAAAGAACACTTAAAACTCAACAATAAAAGACAACCCAATTTAAAAAGGGTGAAGGATGAGGCACCTGACTGGTTCAGTCGGTAGGGTATGTGACTCTAGATCTCAGGGTCATGAATTCAAGCCCCACGTTAAGTATAGAACTTACTTTAAAAAAAAGCAGGGGAGGGGGGCAAAGGATCTACATACACATTTCTTCAAAGCAGATATACAAATAGCCAGTAAATGAGAGGCTCAGTTCCCTAATTAGTCATTAGGGAAATACAAACCAAAACCATAATAAGACACTACTGTACAAATACTAGGATGTCTATGATAAAAAAGATAGAAAATAACAATTATTGGTGAGGCTATGGAAAATCAGAACACTCATATACTGCTGGTGGGAATGTAAAATCATGCAGCTGCTTTAGAAAATAGTCTGGCAGTTCCTCAAACTGTTAAACATAGAGCTACATATGATCCAGTAACTCCACTCCTATACATATACCAAAGAGATATGAAAACATATGTCCATGCAAAACATTGTACATGAATGTTCAAAGCAGCATAATTCATAACAGCAAAAGGTGGAAACAAAATAAATGTACATCAACTGATTAATAGATAAAATGTGGTATAGCCGTACAACGGTGTATGATATGGCAATAAAAAAGAATAAAGTACCAATGTTCTATAGCATGGGTAGACCTTGAAAACGTTATGCTACCTGAAAGATACAGTCCCAAAATATATATTTTATGAAATAAAATTTGCCTTATTTTCAGAACAGGCAAACAAGTCCCAAAATATATTTATGAAGTAAAATTTGCCTATTTTCAGATGAGGCAAATCTATAGTCAGAAAGTAGATTAGGACTTAGAACTGGGGTGAAGGGATGGATGATAGAGGGATGATGTGTAAAGGTGTAGAGTTTCTTTTCAAAGTGATGAAAATGTCCCAAAATTGACTGTCATAATGGTCACACCTATCTGTGAATCTCCTAAAAACAATCAAATTGTACACTTTGAATGGATGAATTGTATGGTATATAAATTTTATGTCAGTAAAACTATTATTTTTTTAAACAGAATCTTGAATAAAGATTGTATGTTCTAGGTAGCAAAAAACAA
This sequence comes from Herpailurus yagouaroundi, assembly GCF_014898765.1. Lineage (NCBI taxonomy): Eukaryota > Metazoa > Chordata > Mammalia > Carnivora > Felidae > Herpailurus > Herpailurus yagouaroundi. Next base: position 25,907,485 of record NW_024412394.1, on the reverse strand, counting down.
TATAATGAAGATGTCGATTTTCCTCAAAATAACCATGAATGTATTGCCATTCCTTTTATAACTTGGCAAATTAAAGTTAATCTAAGAGGGGACACCTGGGTGGATCAGCTGGTTAAGCATCCGACTCCGACTCACGTCATGATCTTGTGGTTCGTGAGTTCAAGCCCCGCATGGGGCCCTGTGCTAGCAGCTCAGAGCCTGGAGCCTGCTTCAGATTCTGTGTCTCCCTCTCTGTCCCTCCTCCACTGGTGCTCTATCTCTCTCTCAAAAATAAATAAACATTTAAAAAAATTTTTTTTAAATTAAATTAATTTAAGAGAATGGAAAAGCTAATATAGTCGGCAAAGTTAAAAAAAAAAAGTAATGTGCGGGAGTGGGATGTGGACATTCAATTTAAGCATAAGAATATATAAATTTATCATAATAAAAATACACAAAAATTAACAAAATAGGAAAAATAGACAAAGAAAAATTAACAAAATAGAAAGGCCAGGAACAGGGGGAAAGAGGATTTGCTGTTTAATGGTTACAGAATTTCTATTTGGATGATGAAAAGGTTTTAGAAATAATGCAACATTCTGGATGTAATTAATGTCACTGAATTGTAGATTGAAACATGTTTAAAATAGCTGTTTTTATAGATGCCTTACCATGGTTTAAAAAAAATAATAGAGTATACCAAAAACCATTACATTGCACAGTTTAGATGGGTTAATTGTGTGGTATGTGAATTTACATCTCAACAAAGCTGTTAAAAAGGTCAAGAAGCAGAAAAATAAACAAAAATAAAATTTTTGTCTGTAGTAAAGATGCCATCTCAAGTCTATAAGAAGAGGATTATTTGCTACATGGCAAATAAATAAACATTAAAAAAAATTTTTTTTTAGTGTCCAACTTCAGCTCAGGTCATGATCTCACTGTTTGTGAGTTCGAGCCCCACAGTGGGCTGTCTCCTATCAGCACAGAACCTGCTTCTGATCCTCTGTCTCCCTCTCTCTCTGCCTCTCCCCCGCTCGTGTGCACTCACATACTCTCTCTCTCTCTCAAAAAAAAAAAAAAAAAAAAAAAAAAAAAAGACTTCAGCAGAAAAGAAATCTTTAATAAATGTATCAGAAAATTATCAACTTCATATCATGTATCATTAGGCAGATAGGTAAAATATTTTAAAAGTCATCATTCAGTGTTGACGTGGGCATGGATAAACTGTCATATACTAAGAATAGAATACAAATTGATAGTTTGCTAGAGAAAAATTGGTAAGGTGTATCAAAAGCCTTTAAATATGCACATTTTTTGATGCAGAATTTCTGTTCTCAGGACTGTATCTAAAGAAATAATAGAGCAGGACTCTAAAATTTTATGTACAAGGATGCTTATAATATAAAACTGAAAACAATCTACAAGTTCAATAATCATATTAAGTATATATCTTACAGACTCTTGTTCTATATAATAATGTATATGCACACACACACCTGCACCTCATCCCATATATATTTTAACCTTTTAATCCTCTGACTCTAGAATTCAACCTCTGGAAATTTATCTTAAGAAAATAAAAAGTTGAGGGTACCTGGGTGGCTTAGTCAGTTAAGTGACTGACTTCGGCTCAGGTCATGATCTCATAGTTCTTGATTTCCAGCTCTGCATCAGGGTCTCAGCACAGAACCTGCTTCAGATATTCTGCCTCTCTCTCTCTCTCTCTCTCTCTCTCTCTCTCTCTCTCTGCCTCTCTCTCAAAAATAAAGAAAAGAAAAGAAAACAAAAGAAAAGAAAAGAAAAGAAAAGGAAGGGAAAGAAAAGAAAAGAAAGAAAAAAGTTTGAATATGCAAAGATTTGTATACCAAATGGGATTTTAATATATGTACTGCTTTAAGTTTGCTTTTAAAAAATCAACAATATACAGTAAAAATTCCTCCCAGTTAATCATGTAGCTCTATAGCAGCATTTTAAAGGATATGTAAAACTTTATTTACAACTTCTGGATATTTAGAAGTTGTGACTAAGTTATTTGAATGACCAAATGAATAGATTAGTGCTAAATCCTATCCATTCTTCCCCCTAGAGATCTCCAGAATCTCTCCTCCTCTGTACTTAATTGTGGAAATAATCTCCCATCTTGTCTCCCTTCAATCTGTTGACCACATGCCAGGACGTAATCTTTCTCAAAGGTCAAGGCTAATTTAATAACATTATTCCTCTGCTTGTGACCTTTCAAAGTTCCACCCTGAATAAATACAATCCTATGTTTAACTTCTTAGCATGATTTATAAGATCATTCATGATCTCATCTCAACTCACCAATATCTTTTTCTTGCTTCTTATAGTCCAGCTACCAAATTCCTCATAATTCTGTGGTGCAACCTCATGCTTCCATTCCTTTGTACATGCTGCTTCCTCTACTGGAAAGTCTTATCTGGCAAACTCTTATTCAGATATCTCCTCCATAAAATCTTTCCTAATTGTCTCCCTCCCAAAGCAGAATATTTCACTCTCTTCTTTGTATCCTGTACACACTTCTGCTATCGAACTTATGAGGCTGCTGTCTTTCCCATTAGAATTTGAGCTTTTTTTAAATGTTTATTTATTTATTTAGGGGGAGGGGGCAGAGAGAGACAGAGAGAGAGAGAGAGAGAGAGAGAGAGAGAATCCCAAGCAGGCTCTACACTGTCAGCACAGAGCCCAATACAGGGTTCCATCTCATGAACCATGAGATCATGAACCGAGCTGAAATCAAGAATCCATCCAACACTTAACCCACGGAGCTACTCAGACACCCCTAGAATTTGAGCTCTTGGAGGACCAAGACACCATTTCATTTCTGTATCACTAGCAGTAAGTGCATTTATTGTCTGTCTTCTCTGGTTAATGTTGTTCCACACAGCCCTGATTTTTATGTTACTTGATTCTGAAATGTTTTTCTTTAGAGATATTTAAAGCATATTTAAAGATATTTAAAGTATATTTAAAGCATCCCATTAATAGGTATTGATATATTTATGTATTTACATATGTTCTGAGTGCTGTTGCACACACTAAGACATTGAGAGCTAACATTGGGTAGACTGAAATGTAAACCTTTCATCAATGTGCATTAGCACAAATCATACTGAACACTCTTGAGCACTACAGTTTCTGCTGCTCTTCTCATAACTATGTTCTACAAAGGGTGTGCTTTGCTGGAATTTCTTTCTGTAATTTATTTTAGGTTAATTGAGAACAGTTTTGACTCACAGTGTCTAATAAAAGATGCATAATTCATCATGATGGCTATGCCACATAAGAAACAAAGGAATAGTATCAAGCTGATATTTAAAAACTAGCTGATTTTCCCCTAAAGCTCTCTCCATAGAAATAGAAGAAGAAACAATAGTGATCACTAAATAGATATTGAAGCAGTGATAAGTGTATAGCAGCTGATTTGAGAAGCTTTGTTGTTAAGTTAGAAACAGAGCAAGAGCAGGATGGCAACAGAGATCTGCTCAAAGGAGAGTTGTGTATATGAGGGTTTAGTTTGCTGGTTTGAGTGCTAACACTGAACCTCTGGAGATGGCCTTATGTAGGCATAAGGATACGCTCCCCATTTTAAAGAAAGGAAGAGTGGGTAAAGCTACAGTTGAAAGTGTTGGTTGGTGGAGCTCCTGGGTGGCTCATTCGGTTAAGACACCAACTCTTGGTTTCAGCTCAGGTCACGATCTCGAGGTTTGTGAGTTCAAGCCCCCACCCCCACCCCACCTCCATCCCACCCTCCCACCCCCACTGTCAGTGCAGAGCCTGCTTGAGATTCTCTCTCTCTCCCTCTCTCTGCCCTCTGAGGTGCATGCGCTCTCTGTCTCTCTCTCAAAATAAATAAATAAACTTAAAAAAAGTGTTGGTTTGCTGTTATGAGAGGATGGAGGACTGATTGGAAGCAAAGGAGGCATATTGGAATATTTGAGGAGAAAGAAGAAGCAATGAAGTTGATGTCTATGAGAGTAGAAAAGCAAGCTTACCAAGGAAAATGGAAGAGATGTTTTGGGTAGTGTTGGGTGTCATTTAAAGTTTGTGATGATAAAATGAAGCCAGTTAGCCCAGTTGTGCAATTTCCCTCACAACAGTCTACTGTTTAGCAATACACGTTGAAAATACGGACAATTGGATCCAATTAGAGTTGAGATTTTGCCAGACAAGTGCAGTGGAAGAAGAGAGAACCAATGAGTTGTAGATCATTTTTAGGGAATAATAACAATGACAGACCTTGGACTATAAACCAGGGACACAGGAAATAAAGATAAGAAGAAGATGATAGATAATGAGAAACTAGTGGGGTTCAATAGTTTGGCATCTGAGTGAGATAGAAAAATTATGTTACTATGGATAGTAAAGTAAAGTTTTGAAAAGCAAGGCTGGTGTCTAGATTGAGCATTTCTGAAATCAAGACTCTTGGAAGTGGTATAATTTTAGGTGATAACAAGTTTTCAGATATGACTACAGAAATGAATAGTTAAGGTGAAGTGAAAGTGAGTGTCAAGGATTTGAGACTTCAGTGTATTAAACGAGTCCTTCACATGAAAACTGACTTCATGAAAATTGTATGATGGTATGAGTGCAGAAGGCTGAGCTAGAAGCTAAAGCCACCATGAAAAGACTAGGAAGAGAGAGATGATGACAACAAGGAGGGGGATAGAATGGTAGCAGTCTGTTGTTGTTGTTTGTTTCCCTAGAAGGGAGAGAGATGAATGATCTAGAAGAAGCTGCAGTTGAGAAAAGGAAAGCCTAGCTTAAGGTAAGAGGGGTGTGAAAAATATATAGCCTCTACTTGGGAGGGTTGCAGAGCAAATAGGTTCTCAGGGAATATCAAATTTCAGTTAAGTCAATGACAGTGATAGGTATCTGCTAAGAGGCAGTTAACTATAACTTTCAACTAGTTAGAAACTGATCTCCCAGTTGCTAGAGTTGTTATTTGTACTCTGAGTACATACAGAACCAGATTCATCAGGTGCGATTAAGATAAGATTAAGTTTTATGCTGCCTACACTAGGCCTGGTCACAGTGGGAAGGCAAAAGGGTAAGTACATAGCCCAAAAGCACAGGAAAGTTTACAGCTCTCTACACACCAGGCACAAGATAAAGAAGGAGGTGGTAGTCATTTCTGTACCTTGCATTTTCCCAAGATGCACTAAGTCTATGTCACTCACTCCATCAGTGGAGAAGCAAGTTCAAAAGGAAGCTCAGCAAATTACAGCAACAACAGAACATAGGTCCATGAGGCAAGACTGCCTTGGAATGAGGTCTGAGAGACCTTTCTTATGGGACTAAATGTAGTCATGGCTTTACTCAAAAGGGACCAGTCCTAACATTCCTAGGCTAGGTTGCCCATTTATAACTTTTTCAAATTATAGCACCAAAAGCTAATAACTTGTTTATAATTTATGTTTGAATTAAAATTATTGCTGAAGAACAGTTACAAAATATTATAAACAACTTAATGTGTACAGAGACAGAACCTCAAGAAAGTGTAGCATTTGCTAGAAGCATCCAGGCTTTATGAGAAAACTTCTCTCACGTAGTCCCATCAATGGAAATATGTAGGAAACTTTTAAAAAGGGGAGGGGAGCTCCTGGCTGGCTTAGTTGTTAGACCGTGCAACTCGTGATCTCGGAGTTGTGAGTCGAAGCCCCATGCTGGGTGTACAGATTACTTAAGAAACATAATTTGTTTAAATTAAAAAAGAAATATGTCGAAAACTTTATTGATCCCAAGTTGGAATTTAGAGCCCATATTGGAAAGTTGGAAGGGGGGACCAGGGAAACCGATTTCACGAGACTAGAGAAAGTAAGGGGATGAGACTGTGTGACAATAGACAACTAAGGAGGTCACAACTAAGGAGCTCTAGGGAACAAAAATGTTAATTCAAGACTGTGATAGTAATGAATTTGGGATGCTCTAGAAACAGAAAAAGGCTAGTGTGAATACAGCATACGGTGCAAGACAGAAAGCCAACAGATTGGCAAGAACCTGGTAGGCTAAAGCAGGGAATTTAGAACGTATTACAAACAAAAGTAGATGCCACTGGGGAATTTGTTAAGCAAGGAATGACATGATCTGTTTTGTTTTGTTTTGTTTTGTTTTGTTTTTTTCGGTAACAGGTTTATTGAGATGTAATTCACATATCACACAATTAGCCCATTTAAAGTATACAATTCAATAGTTTTTAGCACATTCACAGTTGCATACAATACCACAATCAGTTTTAGAAGATTTAGATCATTTCAAAGAGTCCTCTCATATCTTTTAGCCATCACCACTGAACTCCCATCCTCCCACAGTCCTAAGCAACCAGTAATCACTTTCATTAATCTAATTTTTCTGTCTCTAGATTTGTCTATTCTGGACATTTCATGAAAATGGAATCATGAAACTACACAATTTTTTGCTTATAGCTCAAACATCACTTCAGGAAACCTCCTCTAACTCCCTATACCACAGACCCCCCCATTATTTTCTCTTGGGCACCCCTCAACTTTTTTCTAACTGTGCCCACTTGTAATTATTTTATTAAGCATGTGTTTACTAATTGTTTAATGTTCCTTCTCTATCCTGGATTGTAGGTTTCAAAAGAGCAGAGACTATATACTGCTCAAATCTTTATCCCTAGCCCTCAGCACAATATTTGGCTCACAGTAGTAATTCAATAGATTTTCTATGGCGGCGCGTGGTGGCTCAGTTAAGTGTCTGACTCTTGGTTTCGGCTCAGGTCATGAACTCACGGTCTGTGAGTCCGAGCCCCACGTTGGGCTCCATGCTGCTGGTGCAGAGGCTGCTTGGGATTCTCCTTCTCCTTCTTTCTCTGCCCCTCTCCCACTCGTTCTCTCTCTCTCTCTCTCTCAAAATAAGCAAATAAACTTAAAAAAAAATAAACATTCCATGACTTGATGACTTAAATATGCCAGGAATGGATTTGCAGAAAGACTTTAGCCTCTACAAAAGGATTTTTGTTGTGTCTCACAGTCATGCTTTCCTCTGTCTTTATCCCATCAGTGCCACAATCACCCCACTCCAACATCCCCCAGGCCAGGGGTCAAAAAGAGTGGAGTCTGAACAGTATATTGTCTCATGAGCCAAGGAGAGTATAATTCTGTCCCAATGCTTCTGCAGGCAGAAGCCAAAGGAGTTGTTTTCAGTGAAGGAGTTCATAAAATGTGAAGATACAAAGCACTGCTTCTTTGGTATCCATAAGACTAAGTGTGGTGTAGAAGGGGGAGAAGAGTATTCCTCCATGCCTGGAGTAGAACATAAACAGTTTTGGCACCTATCTTCAGGTAATGTGGTTTTTTTGTTGGTACCTTAAGTGTCACAGGTTTGTATTTTTTTTATTTGTTTGTTTATTTAGAGACACAGAGAGCAGGGGAAGGGCAGAGAGGGAGACAGAGAATCCCAAGCAGCTTCCACGCTGTCAGTGCAGAGCCCGATGAAGGGTTCAGACTCATGAACCCATGAGATCATGACCTGAACAGAAATCAAGAGTTGGACGCTTAACCAACAGAGTCACCCAGGCTTCCCCTTATTTAGATTCTGATTTGAACAAGCTAATAAATGGTTGAACAAACTAATAACTGAGCCACAAAAAAGACTTTTAAGGTAATTGGTGAAAATTGAACACATACTGGGTGTTCATGAAATTTAAAAATATAAGTATGATAATTTTTTTTTCTTTTTTAGAAAAAGAGAATTCAAGCAGGGGAGGGGCAGAGAGAGGAAGACACAGAATCTGAGGCAGGCTCCAGGCTCTGAGCTGTCAGGCATAGAGCCCAATACAGGGCTTGAACTCACAAACCATGAGATCATGACCTGAACTGAAGTTGGACACTCAACTGACTGAGCCACCTAGGCACCCCTGATACTGGTATTTTTAAAGAATCCTTATTTTTTAGAGACTCATGTGGAAATTCATATGGGTGAAACCATATGATATCTGGAAATTTATTTATTTATTTATTTATTTATTTATTTATTTATTTTAAGTGGGCTCCACACCCAGTGTGGGGCTTGAACTCATGACTTTGAGATAAAGAGTCGCATGCTCTACTTCCTGAGCTAGCCAGGAGCCCCTGGAATTTTATTCAAAAGACTCTAGAAAATATAAATAGATTAAAAGTTAGTGAATGGAGATTAGATAAGAGTAGTAACATGCTAGTAATTGTAGATTTTAGGTGACCAGTCCTAAATGGTTTCTTCTGTTTTTTCTTATGTGTATTTGAAAAGTTTTAGGATAAAAAGTGAATTAAAAAAGCTTTCTTTTACAGATACACATTTAAAAAATATATTTTTGTGAACTACTTCCTTTCCACAAAAATTTAGTCTGTATGCTTTGGATTTAAAACTGTGGCAATAGAAATGGATTTGGTTTTAAGGAAAACAGAATCACCATTGAATACCCATTTCCTTCTCAGCATTCATGACAAGCATACCAATTCCAGAATCTTCTTGGAGTTAAATGACAAGAGGATCTTTACATTAGGTATCATGTGAGAAAGGCTTGCCTTCTCCAGGAACATCATTTTATTTCTTCAGCAGCAAATGAACTTCTTCTACAGGCAATTAGGGGGTGTTAGTAAACCCTGCTATGCTTGTATTTTAATCTGAAAAGTATGGGAAAAGGCTTTATTTGGTTCCATCAGCATTTTATATATGTACTACCAGATATTCCATCTTGCTTGAATAGTTTGTAAACAAGCAACTCCAAATCTGAGTTGACAAAATTAATATTCTGTTTAATTCTGCCTCACAGAAATAAAAAATTCTCCAAAGGGTTTTTTTTCTTCAAAGATTTTTTAAATATAAATCAAATTAAATAGCTAAAAGTAAAATTCAATTCTTGAAGATTATTTTGTTTGATGCTATGAATTCTAATATGTCAAATGGTTCTACCAAAGTTCTACAAAGATTACAACTATCATGATGATAAAATGCAATCTCTATTATTTATTATTATTCACATTTTTAAAAGTTTATTTATTTTGAGTAAGAGAGAAAGCGCAATTGGGTGAGGGACAGAGAGAGAAGAGAGAGGAAGAATCTAAAGCAGGCTCTGCTCTGTCAGTGTGGAGCCCAATGAGGGACTCGAACTCACAAACCATGAGATCTTGACCTAAACCGAAACAAAGAGTTGGACGCTGAACTGACTGAGCCACCCACACACCCCATATTATTCACTTTTTAATTAACATTTGTTAGCTAAAAATTGATATAACATTCTTCTTAAAGTTAGCAAATATTTTCTCTTAACAAAATTCAGACGTTGAAGCCCAAACTTTCAATGGGACTGTATTTGATTAAGATCTTTAAAGAGAGAATTAAGGTTAAATTAAGTAATAAGGATGGGACCCTAATCCACTATGACTGAGTCTTTATAAGAAGAGGAAGAATCCCCAGAAATGTGAGAGCACAAAGAAAAGGCACAGACAGAAGGCAAACATCTGCAAGCCAAGGAGTGAGGTCTTAGGAGAAACCAATCCAGCTGACACCTTAATCCTGGATTTCCATCTTCCAGACTGTGGGAAATTAATTGCTGTTGTTTAAGTCACCCCATCTGTGGTATTTTGCTTTGGTAGCCCTAACAGACTAAAATATCTGACGTATAGTAAGTGTTCAGATTCTGCCAGCTCTTGCTAATAGCTATTATTTTCTAAGCCCCTTAGGGGTCTAGTACCTCTCTTGTTAGGTTCTCAAGGTTAAAAGGCTGCTCTAGGATGGAATTAAGATGACGAAGTAGTATGGGGACCCTGAACTTGTCTCATCCTAAAAGGCTGCCCTATCTTCCATACTGACCTAACCCCAGGTATCACTTTTTACAGTTTTCTACTCTCTGAAGATATCTTTGATTCTGTATTCATTCCTTTAAATGGTCAGTATCATGTTTTTAGAGTCTCCATGTGGTAATTCCAATATCTGAATTCTCTGAGGATCTGCTTCTTGCTCATGGTAGTTAATTTTTTGAGGTGCTTGGTTACGTATGGTTCCTGGGCATTATGTTTGAAAATAAAATACTTTGAAGTTACGTTCTTCCAGAAAAATTAGTATTTGTGTGCAGGCATGTCCTGCTCAAGTTCATGTCTTGACTTTTTCTGGACTTACCAGGGAATCTGACTGGGCTATAATTCTACATGGGCTCTTTCTCAGTTTGAAAGAAGTCCCTGTTTATTGCAGGGATGATCCTTTAGAGCACAGCACAACCTCCAAACCCTTGTTCCAGAGCTGGTGGATTTATCTGCCATGCAGTCCATAAAAATGTCAAATTCTACTCTCACTCTTGATCTTGGGAAAATGTTTTTGGCCAAAAGCAGCTTCCTTTTTAGAGTAACTCTGTAGATTTTTACTTTTTCCTTCAAATTTGGCCTAATAATTATTTTCAATAGCTTGCTATTTATTCCATATTTTTAAGAATATGTGGAAGCCAGACTGGAAAGGAAGGTCAGGGTTCTAGAAAGGTAACAAACACCTAAAGGAAACGTGGAAGGGAGAGAGAGAGTTTGGCAGCTGGTTCAGACAGAGAGGTAATCAGCTCCATTGAGTTTTTCTTCAGGGGAGCTATGGTTAGGAGGTAGGCTACAGGGCTCTTTGTGTCTCACACACATGAAATAAGAAGAAAAATTGCCCCTGGGCTGCATTCAAGATGTGAAAGCAAGGACATGATGGGTCTTTGGGTGCAAAGTTCCAGATTTCCCTGGGTCTTCTGGTAGGAGCTGTGATCAGCTGTGCTGACAACAAAGGAGCCAAAAATCTGTGTATCATCTTTGTGAAGGGGATCAAAGGATGACTCAATAGACTTCCTGCTGCTGGTGTGGGTGACATGGCGATAGCCACAGTGAAGAAAGGCAAACTAGACCTCAGAAAGAAGGTACATCCTACAGTGGTAGTTCAACAATAAAAGTCATACCAGAGAAAAGATGGTGTGTTTCTTTTTTTTTTTGAAAAGGATGTGGAGTTCATAGCAAACAATAAAGACAAAATGAAAGGTTCTGCTGTCACAAGACCAGTTTCAAAGGAGTGTGTGGACTTGTGGCCCAGGATTGTATCCAATGCTGGCAGCATTGCATGACTCTTTGGTATATGTCTTTTTAAAAAATTAAAAATGATTTGCTCCCCCAAAAATGGCCTTCCAAGAGTGAGAAAATCTACAGCCCAACAAACCAATCTTATGTTAATACTGACACCTGATATACACTCAGTAAATATTTGCAAAATGAGTAAATAAAGCTAATAGACTGATTACACTTATTTAATGCTCCTCCCCCCCCTCCATTATCATCAACTAAATGACAGTAAAGAAATGCATAACAGTAGATAAAATGGGAAAGTGGTTGATTACTTAACCAGAGTTTTCAATGAACTTCTGAAATATGGAAAATGTTTAGTAGTTTCTTGACAAATGATACTTGGAGAAGCTTTACAAGGAGTAGAAAACTATAGTGTGATGGAATCTGACTTTCCAGTGGAAACTAGAGAGGCTCTAGTTGTGGAATTGGCATGTTCTATCAGGATAGTTGTAAGTTCACTTCTGAAATAGCTGTTCGGTTTGTCCTGACTTTACTCTCCCTGTAGGAACAGAGTAATTAAAAGCCCTGAATTTACCAGTAGGTCTGAGTGGAGGCAGTTTTCTAAAGAAATTTAAAGAACTTCCTAGGGAGGTCCAAGGCTTCTAGTATAAGAGTTCTATCCCAGAGCAAAGTAACCCCCTCCCCACTCTCGACTCTCTAGTGGTTCTCCAAACTGTCTTCTTGCTCTCTATGTGAAAAGCCTAAATAAAGTTGGCCAACGAATACCTTTAACTCATCTGCATATACTAGTCAGGCCTATTGGAGAAACAGCACACAGCAGTAGAAACCCATGCAAGCATGTATAAATCAATCTACTCTTTAATAAACATAAAAGGACAAATATGTATCCCAGAAATATGAAGAAAATTAACAGTCTAAATGCAAAAGAGCAAGATGAACAAACAAACAAACAAACAGAAAAGGTGGCAAAAACAGAGCCAGTTTGTGATAGAGAACCTATAACACTAATAAAACTTGGGTATGGGGGCGCCTGGTGGCTCATTCGGAGCCTGCTTGGGATTTTCTCTCTCTCTCTCTCTCTCTCTCTCTCTCTCTCTCTCTCTCTTCCTCTCTTTCCCCCTCCACCCACTTGAGAGCGTGCTCTCTCTTTTTCAAAATAAACAAACAAATAAACATTTTAAAAATTGGGTCTGTACTCTCTGAAAAGTTCAAAGTGATATTTTATTCATAAAACTACTATGGACTATGCCAGAAACTATGAAAAATAATCAGAAGACACAAAAACGTTTGAAAAAAATTATTTTTAAAAAATCAGTAGAAAGACTGCAAGAAAGTCTCCCAGAATGAGAAGGAAAAAGATAAAGATGGAAAGATGGTATTTAGAGGCTCATTCCAAGAACTCCAACATTTGACAAACCTATATTTCAGAAAAAGAGAATTGAAGAATTAGGGTGGAGGAAATTATAAAAGAAAAGAAATGTTTGGGGACTGAAAACAAAATTTTTATTTTATTTATTTATTTATTTATTTATTTATTTACTTATTTAAATGCTAATTTACTTTGAGAGAGAGAGAGTGTGTGTGAGTAGGGTGAGAGGCATACAGAAAGAGAGGAGAGAAAGAGAGGAGAGACATAATTCCAATCAGGCTCCATGCTGTCAGTACCAAACACTCAGGACTCAAAGCTCCATCTAACAAACTGAGATCATGACCTGAGCTGAAATCAAAATTTGGACACTCAACCGAATAAGCCACCCAGGTGCCCCTGAAAACAAAGTTTTAAATAGAAAATACCTATGAAGAATTGAGTAAGCTACATGTATATAATATATATATTATATATAATCTATATTATGTATAGAATATATAATATGTATATAATATAAAGTTATATATATAATTACGTACACATATGTCCTCTTTATATTTCAAATTACCAAGAATAAAGATAAAATTCTAAAAGCCTCCACAAAGAAAATCCAGGTTCACTAACAGAGTAATGAGTATCCAACTGGGATCTGTCTTCTAATTAGCAGCACTGGATATGAGCAAATAATAAAGAAATACGTTTATAAACTTCTGGGGGAAATGATTTTGAACTCAGTATTTTATGTCCAGTTAAATTTCAGTATTTCATGTCCAGTTAAATTATCAGACAATTATGAGGGCAAAGAATACATTTTCAGACATGCAAGACCTCAGAAAGTTTACCTCCCAATCATCTTTTTTTGAGGACGTTATTTGAATATGTACTTTAGCAAAACAAGGAATAAAGTGAAAGATGTGGAGAGCATTAAAACAATGAAACTAAGCCATAGGAAAATCAAGACAATGTTTGTCCAGATGGCAGCAGGAAATCAGAAGATTCCTGGGATAGTAATACAACAGATAGTAGTACGTACAAGGTGGGTAATCTTCAGCATGTGGTGGAAGGTTATGTTTCTTTTACCAGCAAGGCAAAAGGAAAGCAATTAGAAATAACAGTGAAAAATAAGAGCCTTATTAGAAACAATGGTTTAGGGGCGCCTGGGTGGCTCAGTCAGTTGAGCGCTGATTCTTGGTTTCTGCCTAGGGCATGATCCCAGGGTTGTGGAATTGAGCCCTCTGTGGGGCTCTGCACTGACAGTGGAGCCTGCTTGGGATTCTCTCTCTTCCTCTCTCTCTCTGACCCTCCCCTGCTCAGGCACGCATGCTATCTCTCAAAATTAAGAAATAAACATTAAAAAAAAAAAAAGATTCTCTCCTTCTCTCTCACTCACTAAAACAAAACAAAACAAAACAAAACAAAACAAAACAAAACAAAAAAATCACAATCCACCCCCAAACAAAATAAAACAAGTTTAAATATAGTAAACTAAAATACGGAATTATTTGAATATATGATTGAATGTGAGAAGAGGAAATATTTTATCAATGTTTGGAATATCATTTTTTGATGGGTGCATGGTAATGATTTTGGACTTATAAAGATGTAGATCATCTAGTTTACTGTTTAGTAAACAATGTTCACATCATTACCATACTGTAAATGCTGTCTTTTGCGGGGAGGGGTTCAATTTTTAAGATCATTCCTTACAAAACACAGAAACCTCAATTGGTTACAAAGCAGAATTAATTATTGGATTAAATTAACACATTTAATTAAATTAATTATTTTAATTCCTATACACTTGGAAGGGCAAAATCAGAGGCCAGATGGAGGAAAATGCAAGAATAGCTCATTGAGTAGGGAGCCAGCATATATTTTCTAAACTGATGGAATGAGAAGTCAATATTTCAGAATATAATTTTAATTATAAATGTAACCATTTGAAGGAAAACAGCAACAAGAAGTCATTACTTATATAATATTTACTGTGTGCTAAACACAGTTCTTTACATATGTATTAACTCATTTAATTTCCACAGCAATTATATGAAGTACTCAGATTTTCTTTATTTGGGAGTCAGTAAAACAGAGGCAACAGAGGGTGAAGTAACTTACCCATGTTTACCTAGTAATGGTGGATCAATAATGGAAATAAAGCAACAACTTAATTTGGCAGAAGGTGTGGATGGGAAAATTAGTATGATAAGTAATTTGTATTAGGGGTCAAGATGTAGTGCATATTAAACAAAGATGATAAATCTAGAAGTAATGAACTATTTAGAGTCATGGAGCTATAAAGGCAATTATTAGAAGGACTGGGGGCAGAGCAGCAGAGTATTTTCCGTTTTAAACATTTACTTAATATGTGCATAATAAGTTTTTCTTTAAATTTAAACTCATCGCTTCCTCCCAAACTTCCCACTCAGTCACATTTAATAAAATGTCTCATAACTGAAAGACAGCTTCCTCTCAATCTTAAGTATTAAATTACGGTCATACTTGGGAAGATTGCAAATAACAAAATAGACCTCTTTTGTAAGTGGCCTCTTCTGCCATGTGTCTGCATAGAATTCGTTTTATGTTCATAAGAGATGACATTAAAAATATATTACAAAGCTATGAAAGTGTGTCATCATATCACAGCAGTTATAAAGGTAGCATAGAGGGGCGCCTGGGTGGCGCAGTCGGTTAAGCGTCCGACTTCAGCCAGGTCACGATCTCGCGGTCCGTGAGTTCGAGCCCGGCGTCAGGCTCTGGGCTGATGGCTCAGAGCCTGGAGCCTGTTTCCGATTCTGTGTCTCCCTCTCTCTCTGCCTCTCCCCCGTTCATGCTCTGTCTCTCTCTGTCCCAAAAATAAATAAACGTTGAAAAAAAAATTAAAAAAAAAAAAAGGTAGCATAGAGAAGATCTCATAGCCTTAGAAAGTTAAGATGATGGAGGCTTTATAGCAAGAGCCATACAGTAAAACTACTAAAGAGTTAAAGATGCCAAATGAAAGAAAAACCAAAGCAGTCATCACAGAGTTGTAGAAAGAAAGAGAATGTTTATTCACCCTCTTTTTAAACCAATATTTCTTTATTTATATGTTCTTAATATTGATCAGATGTCAAGTGGTGGGCTTATAAAAAATTAAAAATACAACTTGTTCTTAGCTTACAGTCTAGCAGAGAATATGAAGGATGTGTGTATACATACCTTTTTTATATGAGGGAAATTGATAAGTACCATCAGGTGGTAAAAATTGGGTATGATATCAAAAGTAAGGGAAAGATGATCCAGGAGATAATAAAGAGAGCAATTTAGCAACTGTGTTTGCATTATGTGCTCCATGACACTCAGAAATCAAGGTAAGGTCTATCACTGGGGTGGAGAAATATGAGTTACGAGATAAGAAAATATTATGCGATGCTGCGAATAAACCAACCACATGCAAAAGTAACATGTATTCTTGGCAAAAGACTCTATTTCCTCCCATTCTTTTTCTAGGACAGGATAGTTACCCACAACTCTGCTGGAGACGTGGCTTACCCAAAGCAGGGATACTATGAAAAGAATAAGGTAGGAGAAAAAAATACTACTCCGGCAAAATTACATACTAGATTCTGTGTTAAGGGAAAGATTTGTTGTTTTCATGATTTTCATCTCAAGGTATTCAATTTTCCCTCTTCTCCATTGTGCGTAGGTTTTGATAGCCTGTAGTGCCCACAAACCTCCCACCCTCACTTTCTTTTCTCATTCTCTAGCTCAGACAGTTAGTTTGTCAGATTCAGAAGGACTTTGAGTCAGAGAATGAGGAAAAGGACGTAGGATGGTGGGACTGGGGAGGGAGAAGGTGGGAAGGGGTGAAGGACTGTATAAGGATCTTAAGGGAGGAGAGGAGGAGAGAGAGACCATGAGAAGGTAGCCTTAGTGCCCATCTGCAATAGACTCAGGATGATCTGACTAGTAAGAACTCGACTCCTTGCAGGTTTTTGCTCACTTATCTGTAAGATTTCCTTTCTGGTAATGGCTCAACTTTCTTTACCTTTCAAACATGGTTAAAGCTTTCATATTTTATGGTGCAATTAGTTGCATTCAATATTTCAGAGGATTTTGGAAATCGTAAGTGTGGACTTTAAGTGAGGAGGGCAGTATCTGCTCTCACTGCATGGATTGTTTAATTTATACCCTGCTGTTCTTAGGGTGACAAAAGCTATTGAGCATACCCTCCACATTTTGCACTTTATAGAAAGGCAGAACTAAAATTCATCAGAGCATGTTAAGAAATTGTTGTGCAAAGATATTTTGAGTTTCAATTAAGCAGCTGTCTTATGATATAGAAGGCTGGCTTTGGAACAATAAAAAGAAGTGGTGTGGTGTGAAAGCCAAAAAGCATATCTAGGTAAGGTAGCTCTGCTGAGTTAAAACTGATTAGTAGAGTAGCCCTATGGGTTTTGAGTAGCCCTATGGACTTTCTAATGTTGTATATTCGGTCAGTTACTCATTGTATTTACTCCTTTCTCTAAATTACAATTTAAATAGCTGAAGACAGTTAACAATAACTACCAAATTCAATAATTATGAATATATTTACTTTGATGTTGTCAATTCTGGCCATTTATCTGTTCAAACAGCCAAGTCCCCTTTTATTTCTGTTATTATCTCTCACAGATAGATTTCTACATTTCCTAGTAGGACTCTGGCTATCTCATGGTTTTATAAAATACAGCCATAATCAAGATACATAGTTTTACTTTAATTTACAAGTTTGTATCCATTTAACATTTATTTTAGTTTTAAAATAAAATTACAACAAAAGCCAACTTAATGCATATACTTACTATATTTTCGTGGGCATATTTCTCACTTATTCATTAACTTATTCATTTAAACACTGTGTCAGGTATCATGCTAAATTCTATAAGTTGTCACATTTGCTAATTTTTAAAAATTAGCTCAAAGCCCCTCTCAATCTGTATTTTAATAACAATCTCAGGGCGTCTGGGTGGCTCAGTCGGTTGAGAGTCCAACTTCAGGTCAGGTCATGATCTCGCGGTTCGTGGATTTGAGCCCTGCATTGGGCTCTGTGTTGACAGCTCAGAGCCGGGAGCCTGCTTCCGATTCTGTGTCTCCCTCTCTTTCTCTGTCCTTCCCCCACTTGTTCTTTCTCTCTCTCTCTCTCTCTCTCTCCCTCTCTCTCTCTCTCCCTCTCTCACTCTCCCTCTTTCAAAAATAAACATTAAAAAAATATTTAAAAAAAAATAACAATCTCACCTATGAGGTAGGTAGGAGTGGACAGGCAATTCACCATGAGCCTTGAGCATCCATGTACATTCTTGTTGGGTATGCCAGAAATGCAAGGCTCTTTCTGTTCCTTCCCTGGGACATTTCTCAGGGTTGTGTTTGCAGTGAGTAACCCTGAAGGATGAGGTAATGTCTCCCCCAGACAAAGAGTAGGTTTGCTTACTGCTTACTATAAAAGTGATGAATTCCTTATGCTCAGTATTTCTCAGCCTCAGTGGAAACTCACTGCATGCATAGCATCCACCCAGAACTCATGCAGCTTACTGTGCTGTAAAGAACAAAGTCCTTTCTTTCTAATCCATTAGTCTTGAGTTTTGGGCCAGGATCCACAAAACAGTAACATGTTAACTTATTAGTTTGTAAGAAGAGTAAAAACAAATTTTGCAAATCACTTTCTAGGTCCTCAAAACACAGACACCATTGCTTGGACTACTCAATTATGGATGAGCTTTAAGGAAAGGGCAACCAAGTTGTAATGATTTATTCAGTGCCTTCTACGTTTGAGGTGCTGAAAAAAGCACAAACAGTTGCTATTATCCCTATTTTAGAGATGAAAAAACTAAGACTCATAGAGGTTAATAACCTTCCAGATCAGGGGCACCTGGGTGGCTCAGTTGGTTAAGCATCTGACTCTCTGTTTCAGTTCAGGTCATGATTTCACAGTTTGTGAGTTTGAGCCCCGCATCAGGCTCTGCACTTACAGTGTGGAGGGACCCTACTTGGGATTCTCTCCCTCTCCTCTGTCTCTGCCCCTCCCCCAGGTTTTTCTCTCTCTGTATCTCTTTCTCAAAATAAATAAATAAACTTTAAAAAATTAAAATGAAATAAACTTCCAGTTTAAATAGCTTATTAGTAATGAAGCAAGGCTCCAAATGCAACACTTTGTAACTCTAAAATCCAGGCACATGCCATATATTTAGAAGAGAAAAGATATTGCAACATTATTAATTGCATCAATGTCCTATTTGAGATTTGGTAAGTTATAACTACAGAAATTATTTTGCAATGTCAGCTTGAAATAATTAAACCAAAAGAACAGTTAAAGAATATTAAAAAAAAAAAAACCCTTTGTTAATTGGCTTAAAACACTTAACTCTCAATTGCATTCAATCTAGTACCTGTTCTAGTGGACATGAAAAGGTTTTATACCTATAATTACAAAATACCGAGTGGAACCTAAATGTTCAAAAGCATACAAATTGAGAGCATAGCTGAAGCTTCTTAAAGTGCTCTCCTCATGCTCACTCAGAAAAAAAACATTCCAAAATTTTGGCATCAGAAGTTAAGGATGTCCTCCTGAACTCTCTGGAGGTTGGGCTCCAAATCTGTGGTTACCATGGCAGTGGAAAACACGTTCACCGCTTTTCATTGTGAAGCTTTAGCTATCTTACTCTCCCAGCAGACGATGGGTTCTGACAAGGTTAGATTCAGGTCTTACTTATTTTCTAATATTATTAGTTTGTGCTATACCAGATTTCTTTTCTTTTCTTTCCTTCCCCTTCCATTTCTTCTTGCTTTCTTTTTTTAAAAGAATGTAATACAATGTTCCTCAAAGGCCAAAAAAGCACAATAGGAAGATCCCTTAATTAAACACAAGCCTTCATTTTGTATTCGTTGCATCATTGTTTTCATTTTCTGTGATTCCAAAGGAATTTTAAGTAGAAGGCTATAAGACAAAAATTTTATAAGTTAATGTTACTAAAAAATACTATAATATTGTGTAACAACTAATAACTGCTCCAATCCCTATAAGGGGAATTATTCTACCTAATTCCTCTTACATTTGTCACTCTAAAATTTCAGTTTAGTGATAGCACAGGGAAATAGTTACAATTTTTAAAAGTAATGCGTATGCAATAAGACATATTGCATATGCAATAAGACATATGCAATAAGACAAAATGTTTACCAAGTCAAAGTCATCTTATGCTTCATGTAGTTAACACCACTATTTGGGGCAGATAATTTTATGAATTCAAAATAAATAAGCATTCTTTATTTTTCATTTAAGACAGGGAATTCTTTATTCAAATTCATCAGAGAAATGGACAGCTTGGATCTATAACAAAGCGTTGTGTTTTAAAGCATAGGTCAGTAATTGTATATGAGAAAATACACTTCTACATAAAAATTAACTGTTCAGAGCACAACTTCCCAATATTCAAAACAGAATAAGCTTCCCTGTAAAAGCAGCACCTTGTGACATTGTTAATTTTAGCATTCCTCTCCTTCTTCTACACCCTTTCCTTCAACAGAATCCACACCAACCTCCTCATAATCCTTCTCGAGGGCAGCCATGTCCTCACGGGCCTCAGAAAACTCTCCTTCCTCCATGCCCTCACCCACATACCAGTGAACAAAGGCATGCTTGGCATATATTAGGTCAAACTTCTGGTCCAGGGGAGTCCAGGCCTCAGCAAGGGCTGTGGTGTTGTTCAGCATGTGCACAACTCACTTTACTTTGGCCAGGTCTCTATCAGGTACCACAGTGGGCGGCTGGTAATTAATGCCAACTTGGAAGTCAATGGGTCACCAGTCCACAAACTGGGTGGTACTCTTGGTCTTGATAGTGGCAATGTCAGCATTGACATCTTTGGGAACCACATCACCACAGTACCACAGGCAGCAAGCCACGTATTTACCATAGCAAGGGTCACGTTTCACCATTTGGTTGGCTGGTTCAAAGCATGCCTTGGTGGTGGTGATCTCTGCTACAGAAAGCTGTTCATGGTAGGCTTTCTCAGCCGAGATGACAGGGGCATATGTGGCCAGAGGGAAGTGGATGCGGGGATAGGGCACCAGGTTGGTCTGGAATTCTGTCAGATCAACATTCAGGGCTCCATCAAATCTGAGGGAAGCAGTGATGGAGGACACAATTTGGCTTATCAGCCTATTCAGGTTAGTGTATTTTGGGCATTCAATACCAAGGTTTATTCGACAGACGTCATAGATGTGGCCCCATTGTCTAACATGAATCAGAGTGCTCCAAGGTGGTGTGGGTAGTGAGGATGGAGTTGTAGGGCTCAACAACAACAGTGGAAACATGGGGGGGCTGGGTAAATGGAGAACCCCAGCTTGGACTTCTTGCCATAATTGACAAAGAGATGTTCCATCAGCAGGGAGGTGAACCTAGAACCAGTTCCCCCTCCAAAGCTGTGGAAAACCCAGAAGCTCTAGGACCTGTGCACTGGTTGCCCAGTTTCTGAACTCGATCCAAGACAAGGTCAATGATCTCCTTGCCAATGGTGCAGGACCCTCAGGCATAGTTATCGGCAGCATCTTCCTTGCCTGTGATGAGCTGCTCAGAATGGAAGAGCTGGCAGTAGGTGCCAGTGCAAACTTCATCGATGGCTGTGGGTTCCAGGTCTACAAACACTGCCATGGACACATGCTTGCTAGCACCTGTCTCACTGAAGAAGGTGTTGAAGGAGTCATCTCCTCTCCCAATGGTCCTGTCACTTGGCATCTGGCCATTGGGCTGGATGCCATGTTACAAGCAATAGAGCTCCCAGCAGGCATTGCCAATCTCGATGCCAGCCTGGCCAGCGTGGATGGAGATGCATTCATGCATAGTTGCTGCTTTGCAACTGCTGAGCAGATAGCAGAGAGGAAGTAGAGGTTGTTGCTTCTTACAGTGCAACTCAGGCAATCAGTGTAAGAGAACCTGCCTCTTTTTTTTTTTTTAAGTCATCTCTACACCCAACATGAGGTCTGAACTCACGACTCCTAGATTAAGAGTCGAATGTTCTGATTGAGCCAGCCAGGTGCCCCTAAATAAGCATTCTTACCAGATTTATAAAATCATATTTGGAAGCAGTGTATCAGGAGAGTAGGAATCTTTAACCAATATTTCCAAAAAAAAATGTTAAGACAGCAAACTCATGTTCAGGTATTAGTTTTTGGTTTGTTTACTTCTTTTTTTTTTTTTAATTTTTTTTTCAACGTTTTTATTTTATTTTGGGAAAAAAATTTATTTTTATTTTATTTTATCTTATTCATGAGACAGAGCATGAACGGGGGAGGGGCAGAGAGAGAGGGAGACACAGAATCGGAAACAGGCTCCAGGCTCCGAGCCATCAGCCCAGAGCCTGACGCGGGGCTCGAACTCACGGACCGCGAGATCGTGACCTGGCTGAAGTCGGACGCTTAACCGACTGCGCCACCCAGGCGCCCCTGGTTTGTTTACTTCTTAAAACAAGTAAGCAAATATTTGAACCACGCTGTTGATTGCAATATAAGAATATAATATATATTATTCCTAAATAAATTATATGTACATATTATTTTTTATACTATGTCTTATGTTACATGTATGGATATACATCTATGTATATATACAAATGCATTTTCTCCTTATAATGCCTATGTTTTATGTGATTAAGATAAATCAAATCAAAAGTAATAACACAGTTATCGTGTACTCCTTTTACAATTGGATTGATTTTTTGTATAAACTTATATTGCAGTATAAAAGTTAACCTATTAGGTAAGGAGAACTTAGCACATTATGGTTATTAATATTAAAACAAAAAATATTTCAGGGCTCCTGGATGGCTCAGTTGGTTAAGTGTCCAACTTTGGCTTATGTCATGGTCTCACAATTTGTGAGTTTGAGCCCCACGTCGGACTCTGCTGACAGCTCAGAGCCTGGATCCTGCTTCAAATTCTCTCTCTCTCTCTCTCTCTCTCTCTCTCTCTCTCCCCCTCCAAAATAAATAAACATAAAATTATTTTTAGTAAAACAAAATAAAAAAATATTTCATGTATTTAATTTATGCTTACCATCAGATTCTTTTCAGTATTGTTGGGATACCTTTGTGGGCATTGGCCTCAAGATGACATCCAATCTGCTTTACTTCAATTTTTTTTTTCTTCAACTTCTTTTTAAATGATTTTCATCTTAAATTTTCATTATTAAATTTTCTTAAATTTTCAAAATCACTTAATAATAGCAAACTGGAGTTAGGATTTTTCCAATAGTTTTTATCTACTGAGACCATAACAAATAGTATGAGACCAAATAGTTGAGACCAAACAAATAAGTATGATTTAATCACCACAAATCATAACTCAGTTAAAGGAGGGCTAGTTAGAAAATTTGCTTTATACTTGACCCCCAAGTTAAAAAATATCAAGCTCAGGGTGCCTGGGTGGCTCAGTTGGTTAAGTGCCCAACCATTGATTTCAGCTGAAGTCATGATCTCATAGTGGTAAGTGGTGGCAGAGAGTGGAGCTTGCTTGGGATTCTCTCTCTCTCTCTCTCTCTCTCTCTCTCTCTCTCTCTGTCACTTCCCCGCTTGTGCTCTCTCTCAAAATAAATAAATAAACTTAAAAAAAATATTGAGCTCATGGGATGCCTGGCTGGCTCAGTCAATAGAACATATAACTCGACCTCAAATCCATGAGTTTGAGCAAGGCATGGGTTGTAGAGATTACTTAAAAATAAAAAAACATCTTAAAAAAATATTGAGTTAATTTTCAGGTGACTGAAGATTGGAGTACTTGCTATTCTGGGCAGTATTACTGGTATTTGGTGGCAACATATTTGTGGAAAATGAGTAGCTTGATTAGGGAAAGAGAAGTGTGGTTATCAAGCCTTGGCTTCCCCATGGAGGAGGATGTTAATTTCTTAAGAGTGATATAATCCATGAAGTGTATTCTTCTTGATAGGAAAGGACTTCATCAACCAAGAATACTAACTGCTAATGGTGATGGGTCTGGGTAGAGTTATTGGGACCTGAGACTTTTCAAAATTCATTCTTCTATCAGAGCCTAGGTTCAGTCAGGGTCTTGGCAGACCAAATTAAGGAAGGTTGGGTCCCAAGCCCAGATAGATTCAGAGGTTAGAAAAACCCTGGCAGTGCCTTGG
This sequence comes from Herpailurus yagouaroundi, assembly GCF_014898765.1. NCBI lineage: Eukaryota > Metazoa > Chordata > Mammalia > Carnivora > Felidae > Herpailurus > Herpailurus yagouaroundi. The sequence continues at coordinate 25,883,925 of NW_024412394.1, read as the reverse complement.
TGGCTCATTCAGTTAAGTGTCTGACTCTTGATTTTGGCTCAAGTCATGACGAGATTAAGCCCCATGTTGGGCTCTGTGCTGACAGTGCAGATCCTGCTTGGGATTCTCTATTCTCTCTCTTTATCTGTCCCTCTCTCTCTGCCTCTCTCCCCACTTGTGCTTGCACTCTCTCTCTAAAAATAAATAAATAAAATTAAGAAAAACTTAAATGAGAAAGATACTTAACCAATACCAAAATCCTCTTATCATAGAGGTGATGATTTTTTTTTTAATTTTTTTTTTCAACGTTTATTTATTTTTTGGGACAGAGAGAGACAGAGCATGAACGGGGGAGGGGCAGAGAGAGAGGGAGACACAGAATCGGAAACAGGCTCCAGGCTCTGAGCCATCAGCCCAGAGCCCGACGCGGGGCTCGAACTCACGGACCGCGAGATTATGACCTGGCTGAAGTCGGACGCTTAACCGACTGCGCCACCCAGGCGCCCCGAGGTGATGATTTTTTAAAATCAGTCTGTGAAGTTATTGCAATTCTTATTGTACTTCCAATGGAACCTGAAAACCCCAGTCGAAAACTCAAATGGAAAAAGCCAAGAAGAACCAGGACAATTTTGAAGAATATGGAGGATTACCCTTACCATTTATCGAGTCTTATAAGATATCTACAATAATTACGGGGTGCCTGGGTGGCTCAGTTGGTTAAGCGTCCGACTTTGGCTCAGGTCCTGATCTTGTAGTTTGTGAGTTAGAGCCCCGCATCAGACTCTGTGCTGACAGTTCAAAGCCTGGAGCCTACTTTGGATTTTGTGTCTCCTCCTCTCTCTGTCCCTCCCCTGCTCACGCTCTGTTTCTCTCTCAAAAATAAATAAACATTAAAAAAAAAAAAGAAATCTATAATAATTAAAACATGTCCTTGTTACAATCAATTAGATAAGCAAAAGACCAATAAAAAAGAAATAAGAATCTAAAAACAGACCTGTGCATACATGGATTTTGATTTATGACAGAGGAGGTATTTATTAATCCATGAGGGAAAGGTGGACTACTCAACAAATGATGCTGGAAAAATGTACCCTCCATACAGGGGTATAAAAGAATATTTGGCTAACTCCACCCCAAAAAGCAAATTCAGATGGAATAGATGGTGAATATGGAAAAGGAATGCTGGCATATTTATCTGAATATTTTAGCCACTGTATACTTGAAGAACGAGTTTAGTTTAGAGGGATTGTATATATTATGGCCCTGGGACTTCTTTCTGTGTATTATTAGTTTTCATCCTTCAAACAGTGGAATAATGGCTAAAGAAAGGTTAGGAAGCAGGATTTCCAAGAAGGATTAAAAATTAACTTTAAAATAATCAAATCGCACGTTAAAAAAAATTGAAACATTAGTTTAACTGAGATTAGTTAACTAAGATGTAATTAGTAACGGGTAAATTTCCAGAGTATTTGCCTTGTTTATAAATAGAAGAATCCCAGTTTAGGGGCACCTGGGTGGCTCGGTCGGTTAAGCTCTGATTTTGGCCTAGGTCATGGTCTCGCGGTTCCAGAGTTCGAGCCCCGTGTCAGGCTCTCTGCTGTCAGCATGGAGCCTGCTTTGGATCCTCTGTTTCCCTCTCTTTATGCCCCTTCCCCGCTCATTCTCAGTCTCTCTCCTCTCTCTCAAAAATAAATAAACATTTAAAAAATTAAAAAAAGAAAACCCCAGTTTAGGGGATTAATTTAGGCAAAAAGTGGTACTTGTCGGCTTTTGTAAACAGACCCTAACATATCAGCAATACAACTAGCATCAGAGGTATCTGGAACCAGAGACTCAGCTGACATTAGGGTCTCCTTCCTACACTTTCTTCCTTTTTCTTCTCTCCCTAATTCATTTGTTTTTCCCTTGTTTTTGATCTCCACACCATCCCAAAGATTGACTTTCTTCTAAGGGCCAGGAAAACAGTTCTTAGCTCTTAGGCTCACGTCCTCAGAGATAAAGGGATTCTCTTTGAATAGCTCCAATTCCAGAAGTTGTTTCTTTCTCATTAGGTCATACCAGATTCTTCCTTTTGGAAGAAATAGCTTTCCTTTTCTTTACTTCTATAGTACTTCATCTGTTCTTCTAAGACACTTTATCATTCTGCCCTCTACTGCCTCCCTAGAGAGCTTATCTTTCTTAGTAGACTGTAAATTCCAAGAGGATGGTGATTATGATTAGGTTTTGTTCTTTGTTTTGTTTTGTTTTCTAGTTATTATAATCTATAACACTAACAGTAGTTAAGAGGCTTAAGAATATTTCAAATGAACATTTATTTCTAAGGCAGTATTCAGAGTTCAATCTATTCATCCAGAAGATAAACATTCTTCACATAGTTTTGTGATGCAGCAACTTTATTCAGCAGCATAGGGTAAGGTACATGCAGCCCATTGAGTATCTCACTGCAGGGAAGAGTACAGCAGAGTAACAATTCACCACTATGTGGGGGATGGGAATGTTGGTGGGGAGGGATACATGTAGTTAATAGGGCAAGAACACCACGAGTCTATAGTTAGTGATATAAGAGGTGCCAGCAGGCAGACATTTGGTATAGTGGTAGAAGTCACTGAGACTGGAGCACCTGGGTGGCTCAGTTGGTTAAGCGTCCTACTTCGGCTCAGGTCATGATCTCACAGTTTGTGAGTTCGAGCCCCATGTCGGACTCTATGCTGACAGCTCAGAGGCTGGAACCTGCTTCGGATTCTGTGTCTCCTTCTCTCTCTGTCCCTCCCCAAATTGTGCCTGTCTCTCTATGTCTCTCAAAAAATAAATAAATGTAAAACAAATTTTTTTTTAAAAAGTCACTGAGACCCAGAAGCATCAATACAGATCTTGGAAAGGGACTGACAATGAAAAAAATGACCTAAGAAAGAATGAAGATGCCAGAGAGATAGCCAAGGATGACCTAAACTGGTAAAATACTCTAGCATAAAATCATCAAAGGGGATTTGCCAGAAATTAGCTGACAATGCTAGAATACAGTGACTGGTGGTCCTGTGAACCAGAGGAAGGATTGAGTTTGAAGCTGGGGACCAAGGGACTTCACCTATGTAAAAAAGACAGAAACAAGCTTGGGCCCTACGAATATAGTGTAGAGGCAATATCCAGAAACATGTTTGAGAAACAAATGGGTGAACACAGATGCCACCTCTCATTCTCCTCTATTACACCTTCAGGAATTTACCTTTTATTGTGAGTATGGAAACATCATGTGTGGTGAAATAAAAGGGGAACAAATGATACTTCTATCTTGAGTTGTTTTTATTCTTCAGGATAATGTTTTCTCCTAATCACAAACTCCATCTTGTGAAAATTTATCTTCAATATATTGACAAATTCTTTTAATGTTTATTTGTTTTTGAGAGAGAGAGAGAGAGAGAGAGAGAGAGAGAGAGAGAAAGTGGGGGAGGGGAGAGAAAGAGGGGACAGAGAATCTGAAGCAGGCTCTGTGCCGACAGCAGATAGCCCAATACGGGGCTCGAACTCACGTGAGATCATGACCTGAATTGAAGTCAAAGTTGAATGCTCAACAGACTGAGCCACCAAGGCACTTGACAATTTCTTTTTTTTGTTTTTTATTTATTTTGATAGAGAGAGAGAGAGAGAGAGAGCACTCACATGAGTGGGGGAGGGGCAGAGAGAGAGGGAGAGAGAGACAATGTCAAGCAGGCTCCCTACTGTCAGCATGGAGCCACTAACCAACCTGAGATCGTGACCTTAGCCAAAATCAAGAGTCAGACGCTTAACCAACTGAGCCATGTAGGTGCTATATGTTGACAAATTCTTAATAGAAAATATCAAACTAAATGACACCATTGGCAGGTTTTTTTGGGGGGGCGTTATTTAATGTTCTTATTGCTTTTTTTGATTCAGGGTTTAGTACAGTGCTTTGCAGAGGCTGGTAAAATGTGTCACATAGTACCACCTTCAATGATTGAAGCTTAACTTGAATTAAGTTCTATCAATCATTGGTCATGTGACACAGAAAATATTATTTCATGTCTCTGACGTGGGATTCTTTATCTTAAAAATAGGACTGATGCTAAATATCTGGTGGTTATGAAGGTGAAATAAAATGCTATGTTAATACCATTGATACAGGACCTGTCTTACAGTAGATGATGTGAATGCCAGCTACAAATAACTGTCTATGGAATTTAACAATTGTCCTTGTTTTTATCTTATTTTTGGAGATAATAAATTTTTTTTAACACTTTATTTATTTTTGAGACAGGGAGAGACAGAGCATGAACAGGGGAGGGTCAGAGAGAGGGAGACACAGAATCTGAAACAGGCTCCAGGCTCTGAGCCGGCAGCACAGAGCCTGACGCGGGGCTCGAACTCACGGACCGTGAGATCATGACCTGAGCCGAAGTCGGCCGCTTAACCGACTGAGCCACCCAGGCGCCCCATGGAGATAATAAATTTTAACACTTGTTGGTTAACATACTATATTTACTAAATTCTTGGTAACTTGGAAACTGCAACGATATTTCCACTTCCAGTACATGAGGAGTGGTCCTGGGGGAAGTTCTGCTTCAGGTACTGATAGACGAGACCATTATGGTCCATCCTTCTGACTAAAATTGTTTTTAAAAGCTGAGGTTGACAGATAGTCAGTTTGAAGTCATTGGAGAGCAACCAAAGAAGTAAATATTTATGGACCAAGATTGAGGAGAGGAGGGAAACCAAGAGCGGTGCCTGGCGCTGGAGACTGCTTTCTTCCTTAAGGTGGTTGTCAATTTCAGAAGCAGAAGCTGAAAATGTGAAAAGTTTGGTTTTAAAATTATTTTTGAAAAGGTAACATATTCGTAAAGTACAACATTTACAGTATACGTGGAGAATAGTGAAAGTTTCCTTTTCATTCCTCTTCTTTAGGTACTATTTCCCTTTCCACAAGGCAACCAGGATTACGCACAGTATATCCTTGTGTATCTGAAAATTAGATTATTCTTATAGTAAAAAGTGCTATATATATTTCCAACGAGTGGCATGGCAGATCCGTCAGTATCTGTTTGAAGCCAGTTTACTACTCAGATAGAGCTATTGCTCAGGTTAGTCACCTTCAACCAATATTCTTAGGTATGTGTGTAAAATATATTGAGGGGAAACTCATTTCAAAGTAAATATTGTATGTAGACACTAATCCACTTATTTATTTCCATTTGTAACTTAGCCAATGCTCCAAAAATAAATTGTAGAATACTTTCTGTAAGTTTTGTAGTTTTCTTCTTCTCCTGTTTTCTTTTATGAATTTTCCAAACAACATAAATTTGTGAGAGCCTTGATAGGCATTGTGTGTGGGTCTTGCAAAAATACTCAATGGTATTTGACCAACTGATGCCCGAGTGGCTCAGTTGGTTAAGTGTCCAACTCTTGATTTCAACTCAGGTCATGATCTTCCGGTTGGTGAGATAGAGCTCCACACTGAGCTCTGCACTGACACCACAGAACCTGCTTGGGATTCTCTCTCTCCCTATCTCTCTGCCTCTCCCCCTCTATGCGTGCCCCCTCTTTCTCTCTCTCTCTCAAAATAAATAAACATTAAAAAGATACTCAATGGAGATATGTTGACACAATAAAACTTCTTAAAACTTCTATAACTGTTGTCTACAATAGAGTGGGGTCCATTTAACTTTTTCTTAGTGTTAGTTGCCTAGGAAAACCTGAATTAATTATAATTTATTCTATTGATGACTTAATCCTGCTCAAGTTACCCTCCTAATGTTTTAATTAATATCCTACCTAAATTTATGCTGTTTTTTGTTCTTTTGTATTCTTCTGTTTTATCATCTAGCTTTAATATTAGGAGCCTCCTGTTTTAATTTCCCACCCATTCTAATTTGCCCACTTATTGAGTGCTTTTAATTTTTAATCAATCTTTATTTTTAATATCAATCTGCTTCTTTAAATTTTATTTTATTTTTATTTTTTTTTCAACGTTTATTTATTTTTGGGACAGAGAGAGACAGAGCATGAATGGGGGAGGGGCAGAGAGAGAGGGAGACACAGAATCAGAAACAGGCTCCAGGCTCTGAGCCATCAGCCCAGAGCCCGACGCCGGGCTCGAACTCACGGACCGCAAGATCGTGACCTGGCTGAAGTCGGACGCTTAACCGACTGCGCCACCCAGGCGCCCCTAAATTTTAATTTATTTCACTAAAAAAATTCTTCTCAACATGATAGACACTTTTCCAAAGAAAACATCCAGATGGCCAACAAACGCATGAAAAAATGTTCAGCATCCTCATCATCAGGGAAATACAAATCAAAACCACAATGAGATGCCACCTCACACCAGTCAGAATGGCTAATATTAACAACACAGGCAACAACAGATGCTGGCGAGGATGTGGAGAAAGAGGAACCCTCTTGCACTGTTGGTGGGAATGCAAACCAGTGCAGACACTCTGGAAAAAAGTATAGAGGTTCCTCAAAAAATTAAAAATAGAATCACCCCACAACCCGGTAATAACACTACTAGGAATTTATCCAAAGGATACAGGAGTGCTGATTCTTAGGGGCACATGCATCCCAATGTTTATATCAGTGCTACCAACAATAGCCAAATTATGGAAAGAGCCCATTGTCCATCAACTGATGAATGGATAAAGAAGACGTGGTATACACACACCCACACCCACACCCACACCCACACCCACACAGACACAATGGAATATTACTCAGCAGTCAAGAAGAATGAAACCTTGCTGTTTGCAACAAAGTGGCTGGAACTAGAGGGTATTATGCTAAGCGAAATTAGCCAGTCAGAGAAAGACAAATATATGACGTCACTCATGTGTGGAATTTAAGATGCAAAACAGATGAACATAAGGGAAGGGAAGCAAAAATAATATAAAAACAGGAAGGGGGACAAAACATAAGAGACTCTTAAATATAGAGAACAAACTGAGGGTTGCTGGAGGGATTGTGGGTGGGGGGATGGGCTAAATGGTGAAGGGGCATTAAGGAAGACACTTGTAGGGATGAGTACTGGGTGGTATAGGGGATGAATCACTATATTCTACTCCTGAAACCATTATTGCACTATATGCTAACTAACTTGGATGTAAATTAAAAATATAATACATAAATAAATAAATAAAACATTTAAACTTACAAAAAAAAGAAAAGAAAGAAATTCTACAATCCAGTGTGTTCAGGGGATTTTCTTAGGAAAATGGTGCCACGAATAAATAAGTTTGGCAAACAATGACTGAAACCTAGATATTATTTACTGCTATATCATTTAGTGCCTTTAACATCCTAATGTGAATTTTGAATCTTTCCAAGAGTACAATATAATAGGTAACTATTGAATAAGTCAGTTCCTGGAAGGAAATAGGTGGTACATTCACAGTGGGTAACTGAGAAACATTTAATGGAAGGAAGCCAACATGGGAGAATAGAGTACTGTTACCATCTCCAGGCCTAAAGAGGCAACTAAATGGAGACGACTGTCTCACAGAAGCTGTGACTCTGGCAGGAAGACAGCCAACTAACTAGCGGCAATCCAGCAGAAGGGAAATAAGAGAGTCAGGAATAACTGGCTATCTTCATTTCCCCATGTCCTTTAACGTCCAGCTTATCTCCCCATTCTCTCTCAGCTCTCCTCCCCCTTAGCCAAATCCAAGAGGAAGGCAGAGAGGGCAAAGGAACCTAGAGTCCATACAGATCAGCTCTTGGGGCACAGAGCAGAAGGGAGACTGGTAAAGAGTGGGAAGCAAAATATTCTGTACAACTGTGGATTCCTTTTTTTTCACAGATGACCGTTTGGGACTACAGTATTCTGCAGAGCACATTTTCAGAAAACTTGACATTATCCATTTATAAAGATATCCAAACTGATACATATGAACACATGTTTTAAAAAGCGATGACGGAAGGTGCCTGGCTGGCTCAGTCCATTAAGTGTCTGACTCTTGGTTTCACCTCAGGTCATGATCCCAGTCAGGGGATGGAGCCCTGCAAGGCTTGCTCCCTGCTAGGAAGGCACTGGGCGTGTAGCTTCTTTGGGATTCTCTCCCTTTCTCTCTGCCTGTCTCCGGCTCACAAGCTCTCTCTCTCTCTCTCTCTCTCTCTCTCTCTCTCTCTCTCTCTCAAAATAAGTAGTTAGGGGCACCTGGGTGGCTCAGTTGGTTAAGCATCTGACTCTTGATTTTGGCTCAGGTTGTGATCTCACAGTTCGCTAGTTCAAGCCCTGCAAGGGGCTCCACACTCACAGTGGGAGAATCCCAGCTTGGGATTCTCTCTCCCTCTCCCTCTGTCCCTCTCCCACTAGTGCTCTCTCTGTGTCTTTCAAAATAAATAAATAAACATTTTTAAAAAGGCTGTTGGGGTGCCTGGGTGGCTCTGCCAGTTGTAGCTCCGTCAGTTAAGGGTCCGACTGTCTTGATTTAGGCTTAGGTCACGATCTCACAGTTCGCAAGTCAAAGCCCAGCATCAGGCCTTGCACTGTCAGTGCAGAGCTTGCTTGACGATTCTCTCTCCCTCTCTCTCTGCCCCTCCCCCACTCATGTGCACCTGTACACACACACACATATTCTCTTTCTTTTTCAAAAATAAATTTCAAAAATATTGACCTAGAACTTAAAAAACAAAAGGCTGCAAACAAACATTTAAAAAACACTCGTATAGAAAAAGTGACAATGGAAGAATCTACACTAACATGAAATATTCATTCAATTTCACTTTAATGAATCAAGTGTTGATTTTGGAAGGAGCAGAGTATAATTTCTCCAACAAAATGGTAAGATAAACAACATAATGTCCATTTTCTTTTGACTTATGAACTAGGATCACAGAGTTGGTCATTTTTGCAGAAATATTCCAGGGCTTTAATTTTCCCAGAGATCTTTCTTAAGATCTGGTTATTCGGATAATTTGTCTTGAAGCATCTACTATGGCATCCATATAAATTTTCTTTTTTCCAGTTTTTAATTGATTTAACTCTACCAGAAACTCATCTGATAATAACTCTTATGGTGATTTGAGCAGTTCTTCAACAGCACTTTCACTGACTTCAGGCAATCCTGAAACTTAAATTTCACTTGCATATGTTTACATTGTGTGACTGGCTACACTGGCAAGAAAATGACCAACAAATGGGTTTGGTTCTAATACACAACGCTAATGTTATTTAGGGAGAAATACTCATAGACTAATTTTATAAATGGATGTTCATTAATGAAAATACTGCATTTTGCTTCCCTAGAACTTAATTTATATAGGGGATCAAGTAATGAATATACATCTTTAGAGCCCTTAGTCCAAAGGAGTGAGTAAGAGTTCAGCTTCTATCTGATCTCATGAGATCTGGATAGGTGTGACTCACTATAATTCTGTTCACACTAGAAGCCCAACCATACTGTTGATAAGACAGAGAACTTCAACAATAACTCCCATTTCTTGTCAGCCAAGAATTCAGTCTGAGGGAAACAACCCATCGGTTGGTTTCTCTGATTGTGACAGCGCAAAACCTATCCTCCCCCCCACCCCTTTTTAACATATTTAAATACCTGTTTCTTTTGCAAAGGACAGTGTTTCAGGGCAATATCTGCCAGGCTATTTTCCTAATTTGAAGTCAGTCATTAAAAAAGTTAGCATACTAAGAAAAACAGTCTTGTAAGACAAATTGTTCTGTTTTACTAGTTAGCATTTTATGACTTATTATGTTTGCTGGGATTTATTCAAGTATTAAATGCCAAATATGATTACTAGGTGCTTTTTGTCAATTTAATACATACATATTCTTTTAAGAAAGAAGCGGTTGGTTGGTTTGTTTGTTTGTTTTTAAATAGAGATTCTTCTAGTTTGTTGGCAGGGCTAGAGGCAAGAAAGCAAAATTCTCCTAGCCTTGAGAGAGCTATTGAGTCTTTCAATTGACTAGAATCAAGAAATTGTGTGTTAACTCCATAGACATTCATGGAGTGAGCATTATGTACCATGTGTTTGGCACTGAAGATGAAGTTAACTCCATAGACATTCATAGAGTGAGCATTATGTACCATGTGTTTGGCACTGAAGATGAAGTAGTGAGGACCAACTTGGTCCCTGCCTTCATGGAATTTAGGCCAGCAGATCAAAATTTAAACCTGAACTTCTGGGTATAGCATAATAAAAAGTGTTTCTAAGCAAAAACAACCCCTCCCTAAAGATCCTGTGTTGCAAAAGAAGTGTATTAGACTGCTTCTGTTGCAAAAGTATATTCAAATAATTTTCATGGGTAGCTATCAGCTGAATGTCATTAAAACACAGATTCAAAGAAAGCAATATATTTAAACAGTGATAGTTGTAGTCATGACTGATACATATGCTGTGCATGAAAATTAATACTGCCATGCTTGTTTGATAGGACTTTTTGCTGCATCTAAATACTCAAATCCATCACAGAAGTGCAGCTTAAACAGCAAGAACTTGATCGGATGAACTTCCAACTTGGCATTGAGTTGCTTAACAAGTTGCACATACAAATCAAGTTGCTCTTTATGGAGAATCTAAAATTACCAATGGTTTCTATTTGGAAAATGATTCTGCCCACCAATGCTACCTCTTGATGGATAAAAACAGTTCATTCTGACAGTGTAATCAATGCAGATCATTTTTCTGACTATGTTTTCTTCCTTTGAAAATTTCTTTTATGCCTGCACAACATAGGCAAAGCTATTACTAGTAACTTTTCATTTGTTGACAATAAGTGGTATCATCAATCCCAAGCATTTGTGACATATTAGATGTGAATATTACAAATTTGTCACAAGAGAAAAATATTATTTGTTTGGTGACTTACTTTATTGAAATCCTTCTCACTATTCTCAGTTTTCATACAGGTTGCTTCTTAGTACTTTTTAGGTTTTGATAAGTTAAAGAGAAGCAATTTGCCTCACTTATTGCTTTGCACTCACCTGAGAGAACTAATTTCCATGATAGTATGGAAGGTCAGTTAACAGGGTTCACAAAACTAAATAATATGCTGTTTTTTTAAAATCAGGCCTTCTTGGGGTGGTCTTATTATCCTATCTGAAATATGCAAAAAAAAAAAAAAAATTCCCAGACTCAACAGAAAGTAAAATAGGGGTGTCTGATGGGCTAGGTAAGTAGCAGGTGTGATCTTGATCTCAGGGTTGTGAGTTCAAGCCCCATGTTGGGTGTAGGGATTACTTAAAAATAAAATATTTTTTAAAAAGTTTATTTTGAGAGAGACAGAGATAGCACAAATGAGGAAGGGGCAGAGAGAGAGGGAGAGAGAGAATCTCAAGCAAGCTCCACACTGTCCATGTGGAGCCCAATGCAGGGCTCAAACTCACAAAACCATGAGATCATGACCTGAGTCAAAACCAAGAGTCAGACACTCAACTGACTGAGTCACCCAGGGGAACCCAAAATAAAATATTTTTTAAAAAGAAAGTAAAATAATTTTTCTAGCCCTCTCAACATTTTGTTTCTTTCACCTCTTTGTACAGTTTTCTTATGTTTTTAGGTTTTACCCAAAATAAGTGAAAGCACATAATTTTTGAAAGCAAATAATGATACAAGAAATCTTTAGACATGTTGAAACTGCAGTAATCAAGTGGCTTTTCTACCTTACCTGTATTCACTAAGATGAGGATTCTCAAACAAGCCTGCATCAGAATCACTGGAAAGCTTGTTAAAAACACAGGTTGCTAGGCCCTATCTCCAGTATTTCTAATTTAGTAGATCTAGAGTGGTGTCTGAGTATTTGAATTTCTGAGGAGTTCTCAGGTGCAGCTGCTGATCCTAGGAAATCCCTTTCAGAACCACTGCCTTAGAAAAAGCTATTTGAATGTGTAAGGAAATGGGAATGTTGACATGGATCTATTATATGCAACCTGAACCATAGCTTCTATGGTAACCCAGAGGACCTGCCATTTACCAAGGCATTAAGAAATAGGTTGGGGAGGGGCTGATTTCAGCTGATCTCATGGGTCATGGGATTAAGCCCCCTGTTGGGCTCTGCACTGGCAGCACGGAGCCTGCTTGGGATTCTCTCTCTCCCTTTCTCTCTGCCCTTTCCCTGCCCATGCTCTCTCCCCCTCTCTCTCTGCCGTGAGTGCTCTCTCATAAAATAAGTAAATATTTTTTAAAAATGAAGAAATAGGATGGGGATGTTGACATCACTTTCTGTAATGAGCCCTGTGGTAGGTGTCTTCTGTATACAAGAAATAATATTGTGGGAGGCACAATATTATCAGTTGGTTGAGCATCCTACTTCGGCTCAAGTCATGATCCACAGTTCTTGGGTTCAAGCCCCACATCAAGCTCTGTGCTGACAGCTCAGAGCCTGGAGCCTGCTTCAGATTCTGTGTCTCCCTCTCTCTCTGCCCCTCCCTGGCTCACACTCTGTCTCTTTCTCTCCCTCAAAAATAAATAAACATTAAAAAAAATATTTTTAAAGGATAAAACCAAAAAAAAAAAAAAAAAGAAATAATATTGTGGGATACCACAAAGGAATTGGATTGGCCAACTCCAGGGGAACAATGAGATCTTGGAGAGTTAGAGGTCAGGTGACAGTGCTGGATAGATAGAGATAAAATAGGTGAAATTACTACAATAAGCAACAGGGATGAAATGGTAATTAATATTTTGTTTCTGGGTTCTATGGTGGTGACTAATTCCTCATGGAATTTCCAGAAACAAAATGGATGGGCAGCTTACCAAGGTGCCACCTGACATATAGATATAGGTCTTCTGGCCAGAAGACATAATTCAATTCCCTGTAGTGGGATTCATGATCTCTTTCAGTTCCCAAATATAAGCCAGTTCAGAGTCTGAGGGAGTCCTGGTCTCTTTAAGAAAGGACCCTGCCACTCTTCTATCAGTGTTTATGGTGAATTTTCCTTCAAACCTTCCCGAGAGTCAGTTTAACAGTTGACTCTGCACTGAGGAAAGGGAAATACCCCAAAATTCTGGGAATTATATTAGATAATCACTCTGAACTTACACTGAAACCAGAAACCAGAAATACCATTATGGTCCTTCAGTCAGGGTTTGGGTTTATGAAGGCCAGAGAATGGATGGAAGGTAAGCCTAATCCCATAAAACATTGGGTCAATGTGGTAGCCAGTTTCTAAGATGGCCCTAATGATCCTTATCTCTTATTATTTATTCCCATTAGTGATCCCTTTTTATATTGTGTCAGGGTTGGTCTCCATGACTAATGAAATATGGCAGAAGTGATGATATATCACTTTTGAGATTAGATAATAAAAAAAGACTGCAGCTACCATCTTGGGCTCTGCTCTTTGGGAAACCAGATGCCACATCTTGAGGACACCCAAGCAGCCTATAGAAAGGAAGGAAAATGAGGTGTTTAGCTAAAGCCAGAGAAATTGAGGTCAGCCAACAACCACTGAGTAAACTTGGAAACAGATCCTCCAGTCTTCTGATGACTATAGACATCCTGAGCCAGAGCCACCAAGCCAAGTAGCTAAGCTACTTCTGGATTCCTGACCCACAGAAATAGTGAGATAAATGTTTGTTGTCTTAAGTTGCTAAATTTTGAGGTAATTTGTTATACAGCAATAGATATACTTAAAACAACAATACCCTACTGGGTTATTTGAAGCAACTGCCTGATAAAACATCATTATATCCAAATATATTTTGATGTGCATTGCTAAATGATAATTTATCTTTTTGAAACGTACCACATTATTACCATACCTAAAAATTGGCAATAATTGCCTAATGTTATCCATTCAATCACTGTTCAAATTTTGCTGATTGTCTCCTGAATTTTTTCTTTAGTACTTTAGAGAGAGGGTCAGGGAGAGAGGCCAAGGAAGAGAATTATTTTAAGCAGGTTCCAAGCCCAGCATGGATCCCACCTCAAGGCTCGATCCCACAGCCCTGGGATCATGACCTGCACAGAAATCAAGACGCTCAACCAACTGAGCCACCCAGGGACCCCAATCTCATGAGTATTTTTTTAAAATTGTTAAAGATTCACATAAATTCCATGCATTGCAATTGGTTGGCTTTTTTTTTTTTAATTTATAGATTCTCTCTCAATTACTTTCTTTTCCTTTGTAATTTATCTGTCGAAGAAATTAAATTATTTGTCCTTATTTGAATTTTCCTTATTCTGAATGCTGCCTACTGCATTCACATGGTATCATTTAACATGCTTATCTGTTTTGTTTTTTGTGTTTTGTGTTTTGTGTAAAGTGTTAGTGATAAAGATTTGTTCAGATCAAGATTTGTTTATTCATTTATTTACTTTGGTAAGATGTCATCATAGGTACTCCTTTTAAATTCTGAACCATGTCAATATATTTAAAAATAAACATATACAATTTTAAAACCAGTTTTATTTCTGTGAAAAAAAACAGTCATGGTGCTCGGGGCACCTGGGTGGCTCAGTCGGTTGAGTGTCTGACTCTTGATTTCAGCTCAGGTCACGATCCCAGGGTGCTGGGATTGAGCCCTGTGTCGGGTTCCTCGCTGAGCATGGAACCTGCTTAAAATTCCCTCTCTATCTCTTTCTCCACCCCATGACCCTGGCTTGTTTGTGGACACGTGCTCTTTCTAAAAAATAAATAAATAAAAATTAAAAAAATTTTTTTTGAAATCCTTAAGAAAGAAAAGCAATCACGTTGCTCAAGTAAAGCATAGCCTGAAACTTCTCCAATTTATTTGCAGACACTGATTAAGCATGATTTCATTTAAAAAAGGTGAGATTTGCTTGCCAATCCTTAGAGAGCTGGTCTATTGAAAGTTATGATGCTAGGGGTGCCTGGTTGGCTCAGTTGGGAAGGCATGTAACTCTAGATCTTAGGGTTGTGAGTTTGGGGCCCATGTTGAGTGTAGAGGTTACTAAAAAAAGGAAAGAAACTTGAAAAAAAAGAAAGCTATGATGCTAATGAGTGATACGGTAAATAAGCCAATACTTTAGATTTGATAGATTTCTGGAGTGAGCCTTTCAGGACAAATATTCTTCCTCTCCTCCACTTTTTTAATTTTTTATAAGTGTTTATAGATTTGTAAAAGAAAGAGGGTAAGTGGGAGAGGGACAGAGAAAGAGGGGAACAGAGGTTCCGAAGTGGGCTCCCCTGACAGCAGCAAGCCCAACTCAGAGCTTGAACCCACAAACTGTGAGATCATGACCTGAGCTGAAGTCAGATGTTCAACCGACTGAGCCACCCAGGTGCTCCTCAGGAACTAATATTCTTAGTAGCTGGATTTGATCCTAAAATGAAAGGCCCTATGTGTTTTCTTTTCTTCAAGTCACCTGCATATCAGAACACACAATTTCTTACAAAGTTATACTTTTTTATTTTCTTTCTGTGAGTCTTAACAAAAGTATATGTGGCAAAGATATAGCTGGTCTGAGATCAATATCAACCTCAGAACGCCTTTAGCATTCTATGGTTTATTTAACTGGAATATCTTGTCAAATCTTTGACAAGACTAAATGAAATTTCTAGAAATCACTTAATATTTTTCCTGATAAGGGATGTGTATGTTTATTTAGATTTTTTAAAATGTTATGTGCCCCTCAAAGGAACAGTTATTTCTTGAGCCCTGTGAAATATAGTTTGGTAGTGAATTCAAGATGGATTTACCTCAAGTAACTAAGGAATGGAACAATAGCTGCCCTATTTATTGTCTTTCCTAGAGTTAATCAAAATGGAACATATGCATTAAATAACATATAAAATATGGTAGTGCTTAAAAATTTTATGTGATGCAAATGATAGAGATTTTAGTCATATTTCTGTCTATTCTATAGATATCGTTAAGTGAAATAATTTAGATAGTAAAAAAAATACAAAAAAAAACCTCACAAAAAACAAAAAACAAAACCTGGAGTGCCTGGCTGAGCATACAACTCTTGAACTTGGGGTTGTGAGTTCAAGCTCCATGTGGGTGTAAAGATTACTTACAATAAATAATATTTTTAAAAATCCTAAGACACTCTTGATTGCCTATCCTACAGCCACTTCTGTGAACTTCCTTGTACAGAACTCTTTTTTTGTTTGTTGTGCAACAGCTCCAGAGAATGAATCATGTTTGATCTAAGCCATGGGAGAATTTTACAAATACCAGGGCACAAACCCAGAGCAATTAAATCAAAATCTGTGCAAGTTGGGCACAGGTGAAGATATGTTCTAAAAGCTTCCCAGGTTATCCTTATATGCAGACGGGAAGTAGGACCACAGGGCCAAACCAATTATGGCAATCCAGTCTCTTTTTCAGTGACCAGAGGAAGATGTGTAAACGCTGTTTTGTCTGAAGAGACTTAAGGAAGATTCTGCTAAGGGCTTCTGGTAAAATTTTTCCCTGAAATAGGATAAGAATATAAAAAGAAAGATTTTTACGTGCCAGTACTCCTGCTACTTGCTTGTGGCAATGTCATGTGAGAGCATAATGGTTGGTTGGTGGCCATTTGCAGCCATTGCAGCCATTTGCAGCCATGTTTATTGAAACAATAAAGACAACAGAGCAGAAAGACCAAAAGATTCCAAGTGTATCAGTAGGAAAACAGACGCAGTGTGAATATAATGAGGATTGGGTATTAATTATAATAAACCCGACCTTACACAAATAGAAGAGTTTCAAAAGTAAAGGTTTGGTAAGGGAGTCAGAGAATCAGAAAAAGAGATAAGGTGTGAGTGGACAGATTGGAGAGAAATCCAACAAAGGAAGTTCAATTGCTTGCCAAGGTGAGACTGCACAGGGAGAACTCACAGAGAAGTCTCTTCAACTTGTCACCCTATAGGAAATAGTAGCATTTGTGTAACTATCACCTCTGGGTCTGCAGCTGTGTCCAGTGGTGGGTCAGGGGCTGCTATTGGTTAGTAGGACCAGTAGGTGGCAAAAGAGGCAAGACACTGATTGGGGATTAAAAAAAAAAAAAAAAAAAAGACAAGGTAGGACTCACTAGGTACCTCTACCATCACCGATTCTGACAGCAATGACCTTCTGAGCTTAATGGTTTCAATTCCATGCACTTTGATAACAAACTCTGCTTTTGTCCAATTCTAACCTGGAACCATGTGGGAAAAGGGATTCTGGGAAATACACTTCCCAGTCTTAGCCAAGAAATGGGATAAACAAGCTGTAATCCTTCTGGAAAGTCTAAATTTAATGGTTCAAATCAGTAATATAGACAAATGTCATTTGCAAATGACATATCCCATTACATCAGTTACCTTTTAGTTTTTCTGATTGTTTCCTTAGCCGTGCAGAGCTTTTCATATTGATGAGGTACCAATAGTTCATTTTTGCTTATGTTTCCTTTGCCCCTGGAGACATGTTAAGAAGTTGCTGCAGCCGAGGTCAAAGAGGTTTTGCTTGCTTTCTCCTCTAGGATTTTGATGGCTTCCTGTCTTATGTTTAGGTCTTTCATCCATTTTGAGTTTATTTTTGTGTATGGTGTAAGAAAGTGGTCCGGGTTCATTCTTCTGCATTCTATGTCCAGTTTTCTCAGCACCGTTTGCTGAAGAGACTGTCTTTATTCCATTGGATATTCTTTCCTGCTTTGTCAAAGGTTAGTTGGCCATATGTCTGTGGGTCCATTTCTGGGTTCTCTATTCTGTTCCATTGATCTAAGTGTCTGTTTTTGTGTCAGTACCATACTGTCTTGTTGATTACAGCTTTGTAATATATCTTGAAGTTCGGAATTGTGATGCCTCCAGCTTGTTTTCTTTTTCAGGATTGCTTTGGTTATTAAGGGTCTTTTCTGGTTCCATACAAATTTTAGGATTGCTTGTTCTGGCTCTGTGAAGAATGCTATTGTTATTTTGATAAGGATTGGATTGAATATGTAGATTGCTTTGGGTAGTATCGACATTTTATCATTATTTGTTCTTCTAATCCATGAGCATAGAATATTTTTCCATTGTTTTGTGTCTTCTTCAATTTCTTTCATAAGCTTTCCATAGTTTTCAGTGTATAGAATTTTCATCTCTTTGGTTAGGTTTATTTTACAGTTTTGGTGCAACTGCAAATGGGATTGATTCCTTGATTTCTCTTTCTGCTGCTTCATTATTGGTGTATTGAAATGCAACCGATTTCTGTTTTGGGTTTTCCATGCAGAGTATCATGTTGTCTTTGAAGAGTGAAAGTTTAACTTCCTCTTTGCCTATTTGGATGCCTTTTATTTCTTTGTGATTGCTGAGGCTAGGACTTCCAATACAATATGAATAATCGTGGTGAGAGTGGACATCCTTGTCGTGTTCCTGACCTTTGGGGGAAAGCTCTCAATTTTTCCCCATTGAGGATGATATTAGCATTGGGTCTTTTGTATATGGCTTTTATGATCTTGAGGTATGATCCTTCTATCCCTACTTTCTTGAGGGTTTTTATCAAAAAAGGATGCTATATTTTGTCAAATTCTTTCTCTGCATCTGTTGAGAGAATCGTGGTTCTTGTCCTTTCTTTTATTGATGTGATGCACACATTGATTGATTTGCAGATATTGAACCAGCCCTGCATCCCAGGTATAAATCCCACTTGGTCGTGGTGAATAATCCTTTTAATGTATTGTTGGAACCGGTTGGCTAGTATCTTGTTGAGAATTTTTGCATACATGTTCATCAGTGAAATTGGTCTATAGTTCTCCTTTTTAGTGGGGTCTTTGTCTGGTTTTGGTATGAAGGTAATGCTGGCCTCATAAAATGAGTTTGGAAGTTTTCCTTCTATTTCTATTTTTGGAACAGCTTCAAGAGAATAGGTGTTAACTCTCCTTTAAATGTTTGGTAAAATTCCCCTGTAAAGCCATCTGGCCCTGGACTCTTGTTTTTTGGCAGATTTTTGATTACTAACTTGATTTCTTTACTGGTTATGGGTCTGTTCAAATTTTCTGTTTCTTCCTGTGTAAGTTTTGGTAGTGTATATATTTCTAGGAATTTATCCATTTCTTCCAGATTACCCATTTTATTGGCGTATAACTGCTTATAATATTCTCTTGTTACTGTTTGTATTTCTGCAGTGTTGGTTGTGATCTCTCCTCTTTCATTCTTGATTTTATTTATTTGGGTCCTTTCCTTTTTCTTTTTGATCAAACTGGCCAGGGGTTTATCAATTTTGTTAATTCTTTCAAAGAACTATCTCCTGGTTTCATTGATCTGCTCTACTGTTTGTTTGTTTGTTTTATTTCAATAGCATTGATTTCGGCTCTAATCTTTATTAATTCCTGTCTTCTGCTGGTGTGGGTTTCATTTGCTGTTCTTTTTCCAGATCTTTAAGGTGTAAGGTTACATTGTGTATCTGAGACCTTTCTTCCTTCTTTAGGATTGCTATATACTACCCCCTTATGAGCACCTTTGCTGCATACCAGAGGTTTGGGGCTGTCATGTTATCATTTTCATTGGCTTCCATGTACTTTTTAGTTTCCTCTTTAACTTCTTGGTTAACCCATTCATTCTTTAGTAGGATGTTCTTTAATGTCCAAGTATTCATTTTCTTTCCAAATTTTTTCTTGTGGTTGATTTCAAGTTTCATAGTATTGTGGTCTGAAAATACGCACAGTATGATCTTGAGCTTTTTGTACTTGTTGAGGGGTGATTTGTGTCCCAATATGTAATCTATTCTGGAGAATGGTCCATATGCACTCGAGAAGAATGTGTATTCCACTGCTTTAGGATGAAATGTTCTAAATATATCTGTTAAGTCCATCTGGTCCAGTGTATCATTCAAAGCCATTGTTTCCTTGTTGATTTTCTGTTTAAATAATCTGTCCATTTCTGTAAGTGGGGTTTTAACTATCCTACTGTTATGGTATTATTATCAATGAGTTTCCTTATGTTTGTGATTGATTGGTTTATATATTTGGGTTCATCACGTTGGGGGCATAAATGTTTACAATTGTTAGATCTTAGTGGATAGACCCCTTAATTATGATATAATGCCCTTCTTCATCTCTTGTTACAGTCTTTATTTCAAAATTTAGCTTGTCTGATATAAGTATGGCTATTCCAGGTTTTGTTTGTAACCATTAGCAACATTAGATGATTCTCCATCTAATGGAGAGTACTCCATCTAATGGAATAAAGGGATGGTTCTCCATCCTTTTACTTTCCATCTGAAGGTGTCTTTAGGTCTATAATGCGTCTCTTGTAAACAGCATATAGACAGATCTTGTTTTCCTATCCATTCTGTTACCCTATGTCTTTTGATTGGAGAATTTAGTCTATTGACATTTAGAGTGAGTACTGAAAGTTATGGGTGTATTGCCATTGTGTATTCCTTTTTAATGAGCCATTGAGTTCTCAAATTCTTATGTTGTGCTCTTTTGCCTTGGTTTCCCTTTTTTTTTTTTTGTTTTTGTTTTTTGCTTCATTATTCTCCATAATTTTGTGTTCTATATCACTGATTCGCTGCTCTGTTTCATCCATCCTTGCCACTGTGGCATTCATTTGATATTGCATCTCAGGTATAGCATTTTTTATTTCATCCTGACTAGATTTCACTTCTTTAATCTCCACAGAAAGGAATTCTATGCTTTTTTCAACTCCAGCTAGTATTCTTATTATTGGGATTCTAAATTCTAGTTCAGACATCTTGCTTATATCTGTGTTGATTAAGTCCCTGGTTGTCATTTCTTCCTGTTCTTTCTTTTGGAGTCAATTCCTTCGTTTTGTGGTTTTGGAGGAAATAAAAGAACTAATAAGATTGCGGTGCCTTGATGGCTCAGTTGGTTAAGTAACTGACTTCAGCTCAGTTCATGATCTCACAGTTTGTGAGTTCAAGCCCCATATGGGGCTCTGTGCTGACAGCTCAGAGCCTGGAGCCTGCTTCAGATTCTGTGTCTTCCTCTCTCTCTGCCCCTCCTCCGCTCACGCTCTATCTCTGTCTCTCAAAAATAAATAAATGTTAAAAGAAATTAAAAAAAAGAATTAATAAGATAAAAAGCTATAATTAAAAAAATAAAAACAACACAAAAAATCAAATAAAGGAAGCTAGATCCTAGGTGTGTTGTGGTCTGGTTGTTGAAAGAAGCTTGATGGAATAGAGAAAAAAGGGAAAGAATAGAAAAGAAAAAAAGTAAGAAAACGTTTAAAATTTTAAAAAAATGTATACACTAAAATAGAATAAAATGAAATGAAGAGAGTAAAATAGAATTTAAAATATACAAAAAAATAAAAAATGTAGTAAAAAGATTAAAACTTTTTGATAAAATGGAAAATAAAAATAATTTTTTTCTCTTTCTGTATGCAAGAAAACAAAAAAAAACAACAACCCTGAATAGATGGACCAGTGAACAGAATGAAATTACATCCAGTTTCCCCTAGAAATCACACTATGAAGCACTTTATAGTCTGTACACTAAGCAGGCAGAGACTTGTGGTGGTCTCTAGGATGTGGTTGGCACAGTTGGATGGGGCTTGGTGTAATGGCTCCGTCCCACAATAGGTGGTGCTACTTAGCTTACTGGGGTGAATCAGTGTGGTGTTGGTGGTGTGTATGCATATGCACAGGAGAGGTGAAAATGGCATCAGTCGCTTTCCCAGTCTCTAGCTCCAGAACTCTGTGCTCTCACGCCTGGGCAATCAAGCACCCCTCCTTTGTCTCCAGCTTCCATCCACTTCCTGCTTCTACATTGTCTGTGTCCAAGCCTTCAGCCTGCCAGGCGGCACCTCCTTCCAAAATTTTATCTCAGATGGGGCTGTTTCCAAACCCCTCACTTCTGAGGTCCCTGCAGCTTAGACCTGCTCTGACCCTCTGGGGGAGAATCTCGCTGAGCAATGGCCTGGTGCCAGCTTGCCCCCAGGAACGTTCCTGCGATCACACTGCTACGGAGGCTCAGAGATTGTGGCCAGGTGCCAGCTTGCCCCAGAAAGAGTTCATGTGATCATGTAGCGGCAGCGGTTCAGGAATTATGGTAAATGACAACACACAACCAGTGCCAGGTTTCAGAGCAGGCTGGTGTCTTTGTTCCAATACCAGCAATTGTGGCTTTTCTCCAGGGTCTGCTGAGGCTTTGCCTGTAGGGAGGTTATACAGCCTCTACCAAATGACCTCCTAGCAGGGGAACAGCTTCTCCCTGTGTGGCCCACAAACACCTTGGACCTCACTGCCTGTTCCTGGGGATTCGACCTTCTCATCAGAGCACCACTAGATATTGAGCTGTGGAATTTGCGAGTCTGGTTTCCCCTGTGTATAGAGTCCTAGTGGTAATGAAACCCTCTCCTTTCTCCCCTTCTTGTTCAGTCACTTGTGGGTGTTTCCATTCTTTCTCTCTCAGCTACTTTTGCGGGGGGGGGGGGGGGGGGGGGGGGTGTCGTTAAGACAACAAAAAAAGGGGAAAACAGACACGCAAAAACCAAAACAAAAAAAATAATGGTGCGAGTA
>NW_024412394.1:25847499-25861490 GCF_014898765.1 Herpailurus yagouaroundi | reverse complement strand
GGAGGTGCCTTTCCTGTACTCTCCATTCTCTGTCCTCTCTCCACCAAAACAGCTCCCTACTCTCCGTGGTTTCTCTCACCTCCAGTTCACCTCTCCACGCCGTGTACCTGCTGAATTCTGTGGCTCGCTATGCAGATTGTGTTAACCCTCAGATCAATTTTCTAGGTGTGCAAAAATGGTTTGGGCTTGATCTACCTGTATTTCAGGTACTAGAGAAACAGAGAACTTCCATGCTACTCTGCCATCTTGGCCAACTCATCTGGATTATGAAATTTCTGGCTTTGAAACATACAAAGCCAAATGTAATGGTTTGTAGTTTTGATGATTAAGGGTAATTATAAATACATGTACTTGTTCTGTGTTCTGTAGCACCGATGTGTCCTAAATGGCTACTCTTTGAATTCAGCTTAGTTTTTTTTTTTTTATTGTTTTGAGACAGAGAGAGAGAGACAGAGCATGAGCAGGGGAGGGGCAGAGAGGGAGACAGATTCCGAAGCAGGCTCCAGGCTCTAAGCTGTCAGCAGAGCCTGAAGTGGGGCTCGAACCCATGGACTCTGAGATCATGACCTGAGCTAAAGTCGGATGCCCAACCAACTGAGCCACCCAAGCGCCCTGAATTCAGCTTAGTTTTTACAGTCCAAGTCTCTCAACATCAGCTTGACAAGTAGATTTTATCCGTGTGCTTCTCTGCCCATGCTCTGCATCTTATCTATTATATCTAGTCTGGCAGGAAGCCAAATTATCAATGCTGGCTAGTTACTTGATAGTAAGATTAAATAGGCTTTATTTAAGCACCTTTGATTCAATGAGCACACACTTTAATGCCTAAACTTCCTGACATCTATTTTGGTTGCTTGGAACTTGACCTCCTATGCTTGATATTTCAGCTATGTGAGACAGTACTGTGGATATACTCTTTAGGGGAGCCTGGCTGGCTCAGCCTGTAGAGCATGAGAATCTTGATCTCAAGGACGTTGACTAAAGCCCCTCATTGGGCACTGGGCTTAATTTTTTCTACTTTTTAAACTTTGAGAGGTAGTGGTTGCTGCTGTGTATGTCTTTTCAGCACAATAGAATTGCATTTGGTTGCTGGGTGGCTATGTGACCAGTTCTGTGCAGTGAATTTGATAGAAGTGTTATGTAGGATTTCTTAGTCAAGAACTTAATTATCAAAGCCCTTTTGGCCTTTTGTCACCACTAGCATTGTTCTAGAGAGAAGATGCTCTATCAGTTTGGGTCCCTGTGATGCATATGAAGTTCAAGGAATAAATCTAAATTATTTTCAGGGTTGTTTCTGCAGCATTATTTTAGCCTATCTTGACTTCAAAAAAAGTGCAAAAAAAGTAAAACATTCAATCTAAATGAAGAACTTTACAAAAATCACATGGCTTTCACAGAGAACACTTTGTTAAGGAAAATGAGTTCCATAGGCAGTTCAAGAACTCATAAAACCTTTTGTAGTCAGGCATATGTAGCCATAGCTGTGTGGTGTTGTACAGTCATGTTTGAATCTCTGCATTCTATTTATCAGTTACCTAACTGGAGGCTTATATCCCTTATATATAATATTGGGAAAACAGGATTTTAAAATAATTGAATTATGAAAATTACCTGACAGTAAGATCTTTAATAAATGGTAGCTATTATAACAGCTGTATTAATCAGTTAGTCTGGCAATATAGATCTAATTGTAGAGTTACTGTTAATCCTTCCATTCATAACTTAATGCACATAACTGGCTTAATTCATTGAAGGCAAACATTTATTTTCCTTTTCTTTCCAAGATTCTGTTTAGGCTAGTTACACCAAACATAATGCAGAAACATTGTGTCGGACATTTTGAAACCAGTCTTTAATTTCCAATTCAGGTATTATAACACACACACACACACACACACACTCTCTCTCTCTCTCTCTAAGAAAGTCAGGGAATATACAGTATAAACATGTATAGCATATCCTACCTTCATGCATTCTTTTTAAAACATACTTTTAAAATGAAGTTCTTTTAAAAGAATTAGAAAACGTAGAAAGAATTACTTATTCTGCTACTTCCCTTTGAAATTCCATTGTCTTAAATTCTAATAGAAAGTGTTCTTAACTATGGAAAGGGCTGGGATATTCACTGGAGACCAAAATCTGGTGATACCATCTTTTATGTTCTCTGCTGTACTCTCAAATGCCTAGAAACAGTAGGTATTTGTCAGATAAATAGAATGACATTTAAAAACAAATCCCAGAGATAAAGGTTCTGAAGTCTAGTTGGGGGACCACAATATCATTTTGAAGTGCTCTGGCTAAAGAGGGGATGTGACCAAATGTAATCACATGCCTGGGCTGGATACTTCTAGGCATAGAGCTGTGTGAAGGTGTGGGAATAAGTGCACTGTTCTAGAAAAAGGGGGGCATTAGGAGCAATAACAAATGAAGGTTACAGTATACTGCAAAATGACCAAGCTCATTTTCTAGGTTTTGCTTTCAACTAGAAGATTGCACGGTCTCCTATGATTCAGTAATCATATTACTCCTCAGCATTATGGTTCCTAGACAGGCCTAGTCAATGTTATGATTTACATCATCCTATTGAGGGAAATTGTTATCCAAAACCAAGTAACCCAATTCTTGAACACCATCTGAAAACTTTTTATATTCAAGACCTCATTATTTCTATTTTATTTCTTATTAGATATAAGGAATCTTCCAGAATGTATTGTGGGTATTCCTATGATTAGTCATATTTACAAGACACAAAGTATTTGGGTAAAAAGCAAATTTCATCATTTGTATACTTACAGATGAGGTTTATAAATTGATTTTAAGCACCATATATATACAATCCAATACTACAAACCAACAATGTTTCAAACTCAAGATGTTTCATTAACCATGATGCCACCTCGTCTCAATAAACAAACGCTGTTTTATGGGCTATGTGAGAAAGCAATCATCATTTAGTTATCAATTACACAAAATTATCTTGAAGGGTAGACTGTATTTAAAAAAGAACAAAACAACCAAAAAAGCCAGGCTAAATAACTAGCCCCAATTACAAAAGATCAAAGATATAAAGAACTAAGGGTCCCCAGAGACGCCCTCATTCCTTTTGCCTTGGCTCTAAGTTTCAAGAATGGTGCTAAACTGGCATGAAGAGATGGAAGCAAAATCTTTAAAACACAACGTGGAGTACCTTTTTGAATCTTACTGAGTTGTAACTATTTAAAAAAAAGTTCAGATAAGGACATCTGTCCTTTTTTAGATTAACATGAGCTATACAAAAGAAGCATTTTAGATTATTGAAAGAAATTTAACATTTATTAATCCCTCATGTGCCAGATACTCATGTTCAAATATCAAAACCTACAAAGGGATCTATTATTTGTAAATGATAAACTGGCTCAGAAGTTGCTCAAAACCAGTTATTAATTGTTGGAACTGAGCTTTAAATTAAGGCCTTCCTCTAGTTTAATTCAGGATAGCACACTGGTTGGCAGTGTACTAAGCCTGTAAAAAAGAAAGTCTATAATGGAAAGTATTTTTTAATATTAAGCAGTTCTCACGACCTTAACAAATTGTATCTATAAAGAGCTTACTAAATGTCAACTTCATTTAATCCTTCATTTGTTAAAGGAAAAAAAAAGAGGACATACTTCAAATGGCACTAAGTGAAGCATACTTCATTTATATCATTTTCTACAAAATAAGTTAACTTTAAGCCAAACAATTTCAATGATGATAAATGCATTTCATTATTTATTTAGATGTTTAAGCTCTCGCACTAGATTTTTACAAGCTGGTGAACACTGACAAATTATTTCTCCCACAGAACTATAACCACACATTCCCAGACAGTATAAATATATGGTTGAACTAACATTAATACACATCACCATTTTATCAATTACATAATAAAACAAATTATCAAGTATCCAAATATTAAGTTACACAGCTCAAAAGGCATATAAAATATTAGATGTCTGCTCAATTCATTAGCAGAAACCCACTTTTTTTTTTTTTTTTTTTTTGCAAGAGAGGTTGGGAAGAGAAGGAAAAAAAATCACACTTCAAACAAAAATAAGTTGGTAAACAACTTCAGATAAGAAAAAAAATACAAGAATTTCAGAAATTTTATGATTAAGAATTGTTTTAGCTACAATAACAAAGCATCTCTACCTTTTAAAAAAATATTTACTAAATTAAAGAGCATATTCTACATGTTCTGCACAAGACAAAGGCAACATTTTACTAAAAATACTTAATAGCCCCCTCCCATTCTTTTTTTCAGGCCCTCCCTGTAAGTTGCACCCCAAAGTGCAAACATTAAAATTAACTGTAAGGCTTTTTTTGTCTGGAGACATTAAAGACATGTGCTTCTGTACAATGTAGATTTTCAAAATGGAGGTTTTCCTTAACAGCACAAAATAAAATTTGTAGAAAGACATGAAACAATCATTGTTAAGACTTGGTAAAAATCCAAAAAAAAAAAAAGGTTGAGCAAACCTGATGTATACTGGTACAAATGTGGGAGATGTAAACATAAAGTGAGCAGGCAAATAACCATATAGGCCCTAATTTCTATGTTTGAAATGACTGAAGGAATAAACCACATAAGGTCCAGAGTGTTCATAGTTCCTGGGATTTTAGTTCTGTATAACACTAAAAATATACAAGTATTGTGCTGGGTATTTTGGCACCTAATCTTTCTAAATTTCATATATATTGATAAGATTCTGGCATGGGAATAGATTTAAAGACATAACTCAATACTGCATGATTTCAGGAAAGGTCAATTGGTACAAGTAATAAGCACATTTTAAATGTTGAACAGCAAGAATCTTTTGCTAAGTGTCCAAAACAGGTTGATCGTAACCCAAGCATAGAGGTTGCAATTCCATCAAACTTGTGGCCTGATAAAACTGCTTTCCAATACTCCTATGGAAGCTTCATTAGACTTATTCACTAAGCCAACATGTTGGCTACTATGTATGACAAATTAGGTCCTGTTTCAAGTTCCACTTCCAAGGCAATGACATCAGGCACCCCAGTTTTATTGAATGCAACAGTTGTTTCTATGACCATTGGAGTCTTTGAAGCGCAGCCGCATTTTAGGACGATATTTCTCCAAATACAAAAGTTGCTTGCTGTTAAAAGCTCCACGCCGCTTTCTGGATGGAGAAAAACAAAAGATGAAGCAACTAAAGCAAAATCCCTCTGTATTTCCATTTACCATGTTATAGGTAATTAATTATTATCTCTCTTGTGGCAATTAATCTTTTGATTAGTATGCTGTGACTTAATGCAGAAATATGGATAGGCATACATGTGTAAATGAAAAAAGGGTAGTAAAAAGTTCAAAATCTTGGGTGTTTAGTTACAATAGTCAAAATTTATATATCCATTTACATGAGGTGTAAGAAAAGACAAATTTATTGGATTAGAACCTCTGTAATATGAACAATTACATGAAATTCAAAAAAGGTAAGATCTTTATTTCCTGGCTTTAATACTGTCTTAAAAATGAACTTAATGGTTAGGTGGACCATGGGGGAAAAATTGTAATATAATTAAACTCACTAACGATGAAAAAAAATTCATTACACACTTACTGTCTTATGAACTGTACTGCATCTTCATATTTCATTCCACCTTCAATTAATGCTAGGGCAACAAGCACTGGAGCTCTGGTAAGGTAAGAATTTTGGTAAATCACTTAAAAAAAAAAATAAAATCCTAGGAAATTCAATACTCCAAACATTCCCCAATCCAAAAGTACTATAATTTACTACCCTTCCTATGTAATACCTTATAATAAATCTTGACTTCATGTTAAAAAATTAATAAAGTATCAGCATTTTCCTACCAAACCCAGATTTTTACCTGGAACCAAAAATGAAATATGCCTTGAACTGTTGCAAATAAGTCTAGAAATTAAGATTTGTATTATTGGAGGGCAATTTTGAAAAAATTTAGGAGGGTAAATCTTCATAAATGCAGACAATTTTTTCCTGAATTCCAAGCAGTGAAAAGTATATTCCATTAAAAAAAAAAAATTGTTTTTAAAGGTCACGAACTCCTCTCCTAAAGATCTTCTGCAAATGTTTGCTTTAACCCCCCTGCCTCCCAATCACTGGGCCATCAGTGTTCATTTTACTTCCCTCCACTAGAATAGAACTTTTTTTTTTTGGTGGAGGGCATGGAGGGCAGTGGTAGTGATGCACAAATCTGGACATGAATATTTTGGTATTACTGGGTAAGGAGTTCTCATTGAATCAAAATTCAGGATCAAGCACTCTATCAAAAGCATACCATATGCAATGCAAATTACCTTAGAAATGATTCATAGTTCTTTTTTGCAATGAGTTTGGACCATGACTCTAATACCATTGATATAACCTAGCACACACGATTAACTCTGTAAATAATTGTGCCCACAGAGACAAGTGTAAATTACAACTATAGTGTCTGTTAGTTCCAGACTGGAATAATGTACTGGAATACATTATAGTTACATTCATTTATCTTTTTAAAAAAATTTTTTAAAAAATGTTTATTTATTTAAGACAGAGAGGGACAGAGCATGAGCAGGGGAAGGACAGAGAAAAGAGGGAGACACAGAATCCGAAGCAGGCTCTAGGCTCCGAGCTGTCAGTACAGAGCCCAATGCGGGACTTGAACCCACAAACTTGAGCTGATGTTGGGTGGTTAACCAACTAAGTCACCCAGACACCCCCACCTACTTTTTAGTTTTAATATGTAACGTAACAAAGCAAAATGACTCAAAAAATGATAATGGAGTCTTTACTGGAATCAAAATCAAGTTTTTACTAGAATTAAGACCAATACCATCAAATGGATTTAAGAAATTCTCTTACCTCCCAAGACCTGCAACACAATGAACAGCAATACAACAACCAGGTTCTTCACGAAACTTAATTTTTACAAGACTTAACCAGTCATCAACAATCTGGTTGGATGGTGGTGCACCATCATCAAAAGGCCAATCCTAAGTCAAAAGAATATTTAAACAGTTTAGATTTTTTAATAAAATACCAAACTAGTAATTCTAAGTTTCTAACACTCCAATGTCTTCAGAAGCATTTTAATATGTCTAAACATGTGTTTTATAAAACCCTACTGTCAATGAAATGCAAATAAATGCTGAATCTTTATAAAGATCTCATTGCTTCAAAGCTTTACTTAGCTTTCACCTTTACTTAGAAATTAAGATAATGCATTCTCTTGTAATAACTTAAAAAAATTAGGCATTTTGAAGTTGGTCATTTTTTTTGTAGCACAGTATCATAAACACATAGGAACTATTATATACTTACGAGAACATGGATGCCTTCTTTCTCTACAAGAGTAGTGTCATAAGTTGCTTCACATACTCTTACTATTGTGGTAACACCATACTTCTTAAGTTCCTGGATAAAACATACATAAAACACACTTAATAAGTCTTTACAACAATGTTACTATTGCTCACCAACTGTCCAACAGGTATTGCTAGTTAACCGAAATTCATTCATGGAATCACTGATATAACCTAGGTATGTTTAATAGGGAAGTGAAATCTTGTTTTAAGTGACAATACCAGAGCAGCATAAAAAAGGGGAAATACTAAACATCACATATTTTTAACAAATGAGACGTTAAAAAAAATCCTATGGCCCTTCATACATGGAAGTTGTTTATAGTCATGGTAACACAAGCTGGATGGAGATCAAGTACTACTAAAAGAGGATTAGAAGCAATTCAGGGACAAAGATAAGTAAAATAGAACCCAAAGGAATCACTCATGACTATAAGTAATCTGACCTGACATGATTACATTGGTTCCTTAAACTTTTGCTCATTTGCAGTACATACTGTAATTTAGAACCTTAGAAGTAAATTCAAAGACTCTAAAATCCCGAAACTACAGTGTAAAAAAACCAACATCATTTAAAACTACAGGGTATAAGACTCATAATCCATTATTACTAATTATAATTGGTAGCTAAAAATTGGCTTCTAAGCATCAAATAGGGTCCAAAACATAAGCTAACTTTGGTTATGATATTAGTCATTAGGCTAAGCAGATACATGAAAAATGTCTATGTGGTAGCCTTCCTCCTATAAATTTCTTGTGAAAACCATACTGTTATACCGCCCTCACAGAAATTTAAATAAGCAAACTGTGAGGCATGAACAACTAAATTATCTTATTATAAATCCAAACTAATTCAAGTACATGTCCTTCTTTAGATGTAAAAAATAACCTAAAGGGAAAAACCTGATATTTCATTTCTGGGAATTGAACTGCAGTTATACCAACAGAAATTTTCTTTCTTTTTAACATTTGTTTACTTTTAAAAGAGAGAGAGAGAGAGAGAGAGAGAGAGAGAGAGAGAGACAGAGTGCAAGTGGGGGAGGGGCACAGAGAGAGGGAGGCACAGAATCCAAAGTAGGTTCCAGGCTCTGAGCTGTCAGCACAGAGCCTGACAGGGGCCTCGAACTTACAAATTGTGAGATCATGACCTAAGTGGAAGTCGGACACTTAACTGATTGAGTCACCCAGGCGCCCCGCTCCAAACAAAAATTTTCTAAACTACTATTTTGTTAGATAAAAAGCCCCACCACCAAACTGTAATCAATATAAGAGTATCAAACCTTACCTCTATAAATTTGTTTAAGGTCGCATTGGTTGGATTGTGTGTAATGAGAAATCTCATGTTCTTGTATGTGACTTCCACAGGAGCTGGGCGGTTCATTCGAGCCATGTTAATTTTGTTAAAAACACTCAATAAGGTTATGAAAGAATTTTAAAAATTGAAACAGAAATGATGCAAAGAAACTGAGTCTACTTCGATATACTCCACTTGAAATTCTCAGTGCTTTGAGTATGAAGTTGGGAGTAATGGGAAATGAAATGAACCTCCTAACAAGAAGCAGCAATTCTTCAATCCAGTAATACTGAGGCAATAGAAAGGAAGTGCACTGAGGTTTACCCCATCCAGGTCAGAACTCTTGTAAAATGCTCTGTGGATTTCAATTCAACACTCTGTGTCCAGGTTAACCACTCTTATGGGGGCTTCTTGGTGGAGTAGTAATGAATTTCTACAGTTCACTTGTCTGCATAGAGGTCGTGCTGTGCCTGGCAGTAATCTCCACTGCCCTTCAGAAACTCCATAAATGTGTGACCAAGAACACCACAGAACTGCTGTTTAAAAGAAAAAAAGAGAGAGGGAAAAAAATTGTTTTCTAATTCAAAGGAGTATGTTATACTTTTGTAGTATTTAAGTGCACAACTATCTTCAAATATGGGCCCAACCCACCTCTTCAACTTTTACTGAAAATACAAAAATATAAGAGTGATTACAGATTAAAGCAATAACCATAAAACAAGCATTCACAAGTAGATTACTTTAAACTGAAATTACTGCCCTAAAACAGAAAACCCTCAAATACTATTGTTACCTTTGGTCAATATCACTTACATGTATTTTTCAATTAATTATTCATTTTAAATAGTTATTGGCTTTACACTGTTATAAGCTCTACCTACGAACAGCTTTCTATGTAGAGTTTTCCAACTAATAAAATATTTTTACATATTGTAAACTTCATGAAAAGTTTGGAAGCTGTTAGTTCTTGCATAGTTTACTTACTCCTCTAAAGACTCAACCTATGTGTTTGTGTGTGTGTGTGTATATATATATATATATATACACACACATATATATATATATATATATTTTTTTTTTACCTTTATTTTTAAAGTACTCTCTGCAACCAACATGGGGCTCAAACTTACAATCCTAAGGATCAAGAGTCACATGGTCAACTGACATAGCCAGCCCGGCTCCCCTCAACCAATATGTTCTTAAGAGGAAAAACAGAAACTAGTTTTCAAATTCTTCCAGATACACTATCTCATTTGATTCTTAGCAACCTAATAATTCCCTTTCAACAGATTTTCCTTATCTGAGTCTTTGAAAGTCAATCAACTTATTATATGAAGTATCATAAGGATATACATTTATTAAAAAAAAAAAGACTTGTGTTTGCATGTGTGCTTAGGAGTAAAGCCAGGAATAAGAAAAATTCATAGGTTAATAAAAGCACCAAGTACCAGGCACTGCCTCAAACACTTTATATGTATTTCCAAAGGCAAATTACCCAATAAAATGTATTCTTTTAAGAATAATATGGAAACCAATTTGACAATAAATTTCATATATATAAAAAAAAAGAATAAAAGATTCCCCTAAATTTAAACATTTAAAAGGCTTAAAATTAAATTCAATCTATCTGCTATTTTCATTTTGCAACTTTAAATAGCATTTTGCACCATGCCAGTTATAGGCTCCAGAATAACTTTGCTACATTTTGAAGAATTCACATATGGCAAATCATTGAAACGTCAAGTTAAAAACCCAGTTCATTTTTTCTGTCAAAACAAAGGAACTAGCCTCAGGAGTCATTTCTTACAAGATTGTCCCAGAAGAAAGAGGACTTTCATTATTCCAAATTTGTTTAAATGAGCCCTCAGAGGTTATTCCTTCACCTATTTGCTAGCTGGGTTAAAACATTAGTGACTACCATTAAGGACTTTACTACAGCAAACACAGACTGCAGTAATCTGGAAAATAATTTTAATTATATGTTTTCCTCAAATCCTAAATATTATTTCCTTAGAATTGAAAAAAAAAAAAGTGATTCTGGCAGCTTTTCCATGACATACAAGGAACTTAAGAATCTTTGTAAAGTGTTAAGTGCAATGACCCGTGTAGTTCGGTATTCTGATTTCCAGATACTCTTTTGTCAACTGAAAGCAAATATGTAAGACAGTATTTCACATCACGATTTCCACATTTAACAGCTAAAATTCTCGTCACAGCTGAGTCTGGACACATCTCTTCATATAAGCAACTTTCATCACGGAGCAAAGAAAGCAACAGAAATAATTCACTTAGTGGAGCCATCCAGTGGCTGGGGGGGAACTTCCACCAAAACAGCAGTCACCACAACTACCTAACACCTTTCCTTA
Organism: Herpailurus yagouaroundi; assembly: GCF_014898765.1. Classification (NCBI taxonomy): domain Eukaryota; kingdom Metazoa; phylum Chordata; class Mammalia; order Carnivora; family Felidae; genus Herpailurus; species Herpailurus yagouaroundi. The sequence continues at coordinate 25,850,461 of NW_024412394.1, read as the reverse complement.
CTGCCTAAGACATTTCCTCATTACCAATTTCCTTTCCACAGGAGAAACTATCCACAATAGGCTACTCAGAAATACCAAGGAATGTCTCTCCCCTTCCACCTAGCAGTGCATATAATCACAATAATATACACAGAGGGAAGAAAGCAGTTTCTGTGCAGAAGCTTAAGTTGGTCTGTCAGACTGCAGTCAAAGCAATTAATCTGCAGGACCACTTTGTCCAGTAGTTCGTTGGAAAGTTTGTTTCAGATCTACTTGTATCTTAGGTAACGCACCTGGTACAGAGCATATGTGAAATGCATGGGGATGATCTAGCTTTTCGGTTTTCAACCGATTTACTGCCATCAAACAAAATTCATATAAAAAGAATAACAGGAAGCATTGCCTCAGAATCTGGATCCCAAGCAGGTCGACGGTTCCAACTACAGTGCAAATAACAACTTAATACTCTTGGAATGGCAGAAGGCTTCCACCGACAGAAGATAAACCTCAGAATTCTGGCTCTGGTTGCCTGCCGTTGCCACAAGCCAAAAGCAGGCAACAACACATTACACCAAGGATTTCAGGAACAGTTCTAAATAGTCCCCTATTAAAAGGCGCCATCCAGGGCCCCAAAGATTGGCAGGGAAAGTGCATACTGGTGCCCGGCCGTGGACTCCTTCGCTTCAGTGCAACAGTAGTCCTGGCAGTTTCCAAGGCGCTCAGACCCAGACCATTTCTCCACCGACTTGTCCCAGAGAAAGGACAAGACTCGACTTGTTCCCATTATCCAGAGCCCGAAGTGGGGCGTTAAATCCGGAACAGCTCGAATTACCAGGTGGAGACTGAGGGAGCAGGGCGGGGCAGGGAGTCGGTGTCCTCACCTAGCAGAGCCTCGCACTAGCCCCCGTAAGGCTGCAGCTCGGGGAAAGCCCCCGATGGCCGCAGCTCAGCACACGCGGCCGTGCGCGCCGGGGCCCGCCCGCGGCGCTCCCTCTCCGCGCCGCAATCACGGGTTCGCGCCGCGCCTTCAGTCAGGCGCGGACGCCGAGGCCATTTTGTCTGAGGCGCCGGTCGGGCCGCGGTGCACAGGGGTGGCGGCACCAGGCTCCTGTCCCGCTCCGGGCCGCGAGCCCGGAGACCTCCCGGTCGAGACCGTTATCAGCCTCGCCCGCTGCCCCGCCTACTCCACGCCGGCCCGGGTCTGGTGGCGACCCCGCCGCCGCGCCCTCCCCGTATCCGGCTCCGCAGTGACACGCGCAGCCCTTGCCCCACCCCGGGCCACGTCTCCCGCTTCCCAGGCGGGCCGCTCTCTTTCGGCCAAACAAAGGGGACTCGGGACGCCGCGGAGCCCGCCGGGCCCCGGCCAGGCGCGCCAGACCCGAGGGCCAAGGGCGGAGGCGGCGGTCACAAAGCGGCTTTTGTGCCGCCCCGCCCGGCCTGCTGCGGTGGCCGAAACCGCCCCCGCCCGCCGCGCAGGCCCGGCCGCACCGCCCCCACCGTCCCCGGCTCGGCGGGGATGAGGAAGCCGGTGCCTCTGGCAGCCAACCGCCACTCCGCAGCCCCGTGGACCCCAGCGTTCGCCTCCCCGCAGCCAGCCCCACCGGCCGGCCACAGGCCCGTAGTCCGGACCGCTCCTGCCAGGGACCCACCGGAACTGCGTGCTGGGGCGGTGGGGAGCGGACGCCGGTCTCCGAACAAAGGCGACGGTGGGGATGGGGGGGCCGGCCGTGGAGCCCCGGCCCCAGAGGCGGCTGTGCGACGGATACTCACAGGAATATGTTTACTCATTGAAGATTGTGGCCTAATCATACAGCCGGTCCCGAGGCGGCGGCGACACAGGCGGTGGCGGCGGCTGCAGGGCAGGGGGTAGCGGTGGTCTTCGCGGGGCGGCGGCGGCTTTGCAGGCGGCGGCGGGGGCACCAGACTCTACCATGCAGTGAGCGGCTCCGAGGAGAGCGCGTAGCCCAGCCGGCCCGCAGTACAGGGAGCCAATACGCGCGCCGAGGCGCCCTTGCGTCACAAACCCTCTGTTTTATAGACGGCACGACGTGTGAACTCCCGGCCACCAATCACCGCCGGGGGCCCCAGGCCGAGCGCCGACGAGCGGGGGCGGAGACCCGCCCCTTGCGGACGTCACCGCGCGGCGGCCGCTGCCGGTGTGAACCGGTTGATGAATGGCGAAACGCTGGAGTCGTAGCATCTCTAGGGCGGGGGAGGGAAGGGGCAGTGGAGGGACTCAGGGGTGGACGAAGTCTGGGGTGGGGAAGGAATGGGAGCGGGAGAAGATTTCGATCGACTGTAAGGAATCACGCCGGAAGCCCTGGTTGTCATAGTTAAAACCGCCGAGGAGTGCGCAGATGTCACATGGGGAGCTTTGAAGTTGCCTCAAACTTAAAATGCCATCCCTTTAGGGCTGGAACCGTGCCTTAGCCCCGACCCTACTTTCTTCTGCCATAAGTCAAACCACAGTCATCTTTGTCAGCGGTTTACTTTGGCACCTGCGCCACTACGATCTCCGTCATCATATAATATTTATGTCGCACGGCCGCTGTACCCGGTGACTCAACACCTTGAAAGCCACGGCCCTAGGCTCGGACAAGGTGGATACTTGTCGCCGGGGGCACTTTCAAGCGGGGAGAAACTTCGCAAACTTCTGCTAGGGGAGACTGGGAGAGTACCTTGTGAGGCAGATAAAGCCCCATGCTTCCTATAGTCTTTTTTGGTCACGCCTCCATACTACACACGCGGGCGACTGCAGTTGGCTCAGTTGTGGCATTTCGAAATCACATGCATCCTTTGTACTGCTGCTCACTTGATGTGTTGTCACAGATAATGAAAGGTTAGTCACTGCTAGAAGGAAGCGTTTTAAAAATTAAGAATCTTTGGTTATGTCAAGGACTGCTGTAATTCTTTGCGTCAAAGCTAAAGCTTGTTTGCTTTCTTTCTTTCTTTCTTTCTTTCTTTCTTTCTTTCTTTCTTTCTT
>NW_024412394.1:25807866-25847489 GCF_014898765.1 Herpailurus yagouaroundi | reverse complement strand
CTTTCTTTCTTTCTTTCTTTCTTTCTTTCTTTCTTTCTTTCTTTCTTTCTTTCTTTCTTGTTTTGTTCATTTTCAGTTCTGTTGTTCCACTGTTTTCATAATTTAGGCCCTTAAGAAGTAAAGCTTTATAATTGTTCTGTGTTACACAAGGGCAACTTTGTCACAATCTGGAAACCCTTTCTCCTCTACTTTATGGAGGGACTAAACAGGACTTTTACCTGCTTTGAAGAACTCGGTTTTCTACTAACACTGAGGCCTTTTGTTTGCTGTTTTCACAGAGCAGTAGATTGAAAACGGCTTTAGGGATCAAACTGTGTTCTCGGTCAGTGTAGTGCACCATTTTAGGATTTATTAGTACTTCTATTCAGAGACCGTGCTTGGGTAGTTATTCAACATTCTTATAAACATATACTCTGTAAACAAAGTAAGTAAGCACTTTTGAACAAAGGAATTGGACCAGGCTCTTACCGAAGCAAAAATAAAATCATCTTCATTTTAAAGAAATTCCTCTCCTAGGAAATTTTGAATCCATCTAAATCAAGGAAAACTACAGAGCTGAGAAATATATAATGTCCTTTTACAAATACACTGTAACAGAAGTAAATATTTTAAAGTGTTATGTAAAAAAAAAGGAGTATTAAAAAAAATCTTGGGGTGTGAGGGACCTTCCTAAGTAGGTCAGGGAACTCAGTCACACAGAAAGGATTTTCATTATATAAAAATTAAAAACTTCTATATGGCAAAAACTTTTAATAAAGTTTAAATATTAGTGCACACTACAAGAAAATATTAACAACATGTCATGGGCAGAATTAACTTCATAATAAATGCAAAACTTGACCAACATGTACAATAGTATAGTTGAAAAACATTCAATCAGCTATTCTCATTCCAAAGGTGGTCAACACAGTGATGCTAATTGGAATGGTGGAAAGTTTTTCATGTAATGACTTTTCAAAAAATGAATGCGCTGGACAAGATATAAATTCAACAAATAGTAAGCAGAGACAAATCAGCCTTAGCCAGTTTTCTTGCAAAACTTGTGATACAAGTTGTGAGCCTCGTAAGGCACACATCCTGTAATTGCCGAAAGTAGTACTGACATGAAATATCCAGTCAGTTACGTTCATCAACCTCTAAAAGCCGGGCCCAAACTCACAAGTGGATTAATCAGCTTCCAGACGTCTTAGCCTCTCAGATGAGGTACCACGTTCTTCTATTTTGAAAAGGACATAGGTCAAGGATGAAAAACTAGAGAAAGCTTTTGCTGTTGAGAGAAAGGACACACTTTAAACGAGATATAAATATGGTCTTGCTCAGGGTAGTCATGGGCCTGTCACTCTGGCAGCTGTCATGTTTACAAGTGTCCTGTGCCATTGTGGTTCCCTGCTGTGCTGAGGGTGTCTGCTCTAGTCAGCCCAATAGTTTAAAGGTGTTGACTCTCACAGAGCAGTAGTCCATCCCCACATCGGTCAGAGACTCCTGTGGTCTGAAGACTCACTAACCTCTATTGATTTGCATTTGGAGCATCAGCACCTGCACTTATTAGCAAAAGGTCTCCAGACTGAGCCAACGTGCTTGCAAATAGTGGTCCAGACATCTACAGGTAAGAAAACCCAATGCTGAAAGCCAGTGCTTTTGCTAAGCTCCAGAAGAAGCCCTGAAATGAAAGACTTCTTCTGCCACTAAACAAGACGCCCAGCTATAAGTTACTTTACTCAGCAAAACATGTCCTTGAGCTCATCAAGGTAGGTAGGACTTTTTATCAACATATTCAAAATGCAAAATCCGACAGTTGGGAGATAAAAATGTCTCTAAGACCATTATGAGGAAGATCTTATGGAAGAGGAAATACCGCAGAAGACAACAAATCAGCAAATCCTGATGTTGACGAACAGAAAAATCCTTACAAGTGTGGCAGATCTCATAGTAAACATGGGATGATTTCAGTTATACCAGACATATAAGAGGAATGGAGGATTTCATCCCTTTCAATCTCCTTAGGTCGATTGAGACAATAGAATGGTGATTTGGGGCTGTGAGGAAGTCTGATTAAAAACATTTAATAGGGTCACCTGGCTGGCTCAGGAAGTAGAGCACTTGACTCTCAATTTCAGGGTCGTGAGTTCAAGCCCCACATTGGGTGGAGCCTACTTTAAAAACAAAACAGGGGCGCCTGGGTGGCTCAGTCAGTTGGGTGTCTGACTTCGGCTCAGGTCATGATCTCACGGTTCGTGGGTTCGAGCCCCGTATCAGGCTCTGTGCTGACGGCTCAGAGCCTGGAGCCTGCTTCAGATTCTGTGTCTCCCTCTCTCTCTCTGCCCCACCCCTGCTTGCTCTCTGTCTCTCAAAACTGAATAAACATTAAAAAAAAAATTAAAAACAAAAAACCTTCACATTTAATATGGTATGTTTATTACCATCGCAATGATAGAAAGATCAAATGTGACAATACCAACGCAGAAACAAACACTAGACTTCAATATATAATAATGTGCCGAGTATACTTAGAAGAGGCAAATACTACAGTGGGTGTCTGGATACCAGTACAGAGGTCAATCTTAAGTATATTCCCATACTTAAGAAGTGTCCTAAAAATTTAGGGACACAACCGTAATTACACCACTGTAAAAGTTTTGTTTCCTTTTGCTGTTATAGAAAAGCCTATTATATTTTATATCTAAAATTAATCTTCCTATGTGATTGTAAAAAAAATGTTAAAAAATGTAGAGTACACTTAAATTTCTGTGAACATGTAATTGTCAGCATGAATGTTTAAAACTGAAGCATGCTCTATGTTAAAAAGTTTTCTTTCCTTAAGACACTGATTTAAAGTTTTATCAAGTCTTTTTTTTTATGTATTTGTATGTATTTTTATGTATTTATTTTACTGAGATATAATTGACATACAATATCATATTAGTTTTAGGTGTCCAATCTAATGACTCAATATTTATATATATATTGTGAAATAATCCCCACAGTAAGTCTAGCTAGCATCCATGGCCATGCATAATTACAATTTTTTTTTTTGTGATGAGGATATCAAGTCTTTTTAATAAGTTTGATGAGTAATAAAACCAAACAATAGTACCACATCATTTCTGTGGGAATTTTAGACACAGAAATCTCCAAACAAGCACTTAAGCTTGTCACAACAAACCTTTCAAGGTCAAAGTCCATTGGCTAATCACTGTACTTGGGCTATTGTGTTTTGTATATGTCAGACATAGAAACTGTCAGAGACCTAGGTGGATGCTAAAGATGTAAATATCTTTAGGTAAGTGAGTCCTGCTGGATCAGAAATAAACATTTTATTAAGTCATCAAAACCAATCATTAGAAGTAATATTTTCTCAGTAAAATTAAGGAATTTTCAAACAACTTAAAGAAAATTGTCCACTTTAAGAAATAATTCTCTTCAGTTAATCTCTATTTTGTCCATTGTCTGTACCTTTTTAAAAAAAAAATTATTTATTTGAGAGAGAAATTGAGAGATTAAGAGAGAGGAGGAGGAGGAGGGGCAGAGAGAGAGACTGAGAGAGAATCCCAAGCAGGCTCTGTGCTGCCAGTTCAGAACCCAAAGTGGGGCTCAATCTCATGAACCTTGAGATCATGACCTGAGCCAAAATCAAGAGTTGGATGGTTAACAGACTGAGCCACCCAGGAGCCCCATCCCTCTTCTTTTCATAACTAATTTTAATCAACTTAAATACAAACCTGGAAATTGCTTAGGTAAATTCAAATCAGATGAAAATGTGTTTTCACCTTAGAGATCTTGCCACTTAATATAGTATTTACTTCTGTGGACGTTCAGCATGCATATTACAATGTGATGGACAGATTAGTCAAAATAATATTTACATTTGCATGTTGGAAAGAACTGCTTCCTTGAGACAGTGAATAAAGGACTTATTATGGACCTATAATAATTCATAGCATTTTCATAGCATGCCATTATTATGACTGATTCACATACTGTTACCTGGAAGAATTTAGCTTGAGAAAACTCTTCTTATTTAGTGAACTTTGAAAAATTTCTTTTGCTGTTCTAAAGTCTGAATGAAAATCCCTTGGGAATTGGAAATCAGGAGGGCCATAGAACGGTTTAGAACATATTGAATTATGCCACAGTCTGGAGTGAGTAAAAAATTGCTTAGGAAAGGAGAATTTAATCTGGACAGAGAAAGGGAACGGAGTATAAATAAATTTTAAAGGTTGGTTATGCATGCTATGGCAAAGCTGTCACTTGACAGGTTTAATTTACAGAGTTGGCGTTTAGGCTGCAGATAATCCAGACAGACACTGACCTAAGCAGCATTACTGGGGTAAGCCTTACATAAGGAGAAATGTTCTTGAACAGTTTCTGACAAACATAATAACCTTTATTTAACTAAAAGCTACAGTAGCCATACTTTTTTTTTCCTACTCTGACACAATTTTTTTTTTTTTAATAACCAGGCATTTTGAACAAACATTGCTATCTTAGTGCATTTCTCATTGTAAGATACTGAGTACGAGTGAAATAAGTAAAATAAGCCAGCAGAGAAGAATGAGCATCATCTAATTTCACTTATATGTGGAATCTAAAAAACAAATGAACAAACAAAAGCAGAAGCAGACCCATAAATACAAAGAACAAACTAGTGGTTGCCAGAGGGGAGGGGGTCTTGGGGGGTGGGCAAAATAGGTATCGAGGAATGGGGGTTATAGGCTTCCAGTTATGGAATGAATAAGTCAAGGTAACAAAAGCTAAAGCATAGGTAATATAGTCAGTGGTATTGTAATAGCAGTGTTTGGTGAGCACAGCATAATGTATAGAGTTGTATAATAATTTTGTTGTGCACCTGAAACTAATGTAACATTGTGTGTCAACTGTACTTCAATTAAAAAAAAGGAGAAAAATTGGTATAGTAGCATTTTGAGATTTTTTTCTATTTAAGGACAGTTGTCATATTATATAGCCCTTGAATCGTCACACATATTAATATACATAGTAGACACTCAACTAATATTTTTTTGGATATGATCAGGTTACTTTTTCACTTAAAATCCTTTTGGGGCATCCCAGTCCTAGTTTTCCCAGTCCTAAATTTTCTTTGCAGGCGCCTTTAACAATGGTGTTTGCTGGCGTTTTGTCCTTCTGTCTCTAGGCCCCATTCTGTATGCTCCCTGGGGTTTTCACCTACCATAGCTTTGGTTCTTGATCTTCCCTCCCTCCTCAACACTTCCGGCACTCTGCTCTCTTATGAAGAACAATGTAAATGTTGTTTTTGCCTCCAATATAACTTATATACAGACGAGGAAAGAGAAAATAGCAAGCGACTAAGCAAAGAATAGAAGTATAAGTTGTAATACATGTTGCGAAGGAGGTAAGCAGAATAGCTGGTGGGGTGACTTACTTTAGGCAGGGAAGTCAGGGGCGGTATCTCCCAGGAGACCCAGACCTAAATGACAAGAATGAGTCACGGTAAGAGGGAGAGGAGGAGAGATATTCTTGGTGGAGAAAAATGACAAAACAAATAACTGAGGTGGGAAAAGGGTGGTGGTGCTCAAAAAGATGAAAGACCTGAGGAACTTCAGCACAGTAAGGGAAGAAAGACAGGTGTCGGCCTGGAGATCTGGCAGAGACCAAATCATGCCAGCCTTGGTAAGAAGTTGGATTTTTATTTTAAGGACAATGAGCAACAGCTGTAGAACAGGAAATATATGTTTTAAGAACATAATTTTTCTTATTCTGTGGAGTGTGGATTGGAGGGAGTCCTAGAATGGAATTAGTGTCATGTGGTCAAAGACTTGAGGTTTCCTATCTTGCTAAATGGGGGGAAATGATGGTGTTGACTATCATAGGACAGCAGAAATGGACAAAAGTGGCTAGATCAGAGATACGGAAATACAATTGAGAAGGCTAGAATCACAACGTGCCCCGTGGCTTCTAAAAATTTTTGTTAATATCCCAACAAGGATGTAAGTCCATTATTGTAAGCCTATTTTATGCTATGATACTGAATTGTGGAGGCACACTGACATAAAGTTCCAAAAATCACACGATCGTTTTCATTAGCACTATGTTTTTGAGGACATACTAGAAGCTTAAAAGAAATAAAGGTACTCAAAGTATGCTTGGAGAAGGGCACTATTTGTGAGGATTTTAAGAAACGTAAGAGTGGGAAATCCTAAAAATTGTATATTTAGGTTTTCAGAGAACAATCAAGCTCCTGATATATAACTATGATAGTAAGAAAAGCTAAAACTTATTGTGCCCTTATTGCTTTCCAAGCAGCGCTCAATACACATTTGCATTTAATTAGACTTGCTAGAAAACTCGGACTCTGAGATAGAAATTTGTTAAAGGAACCAACCCATAATACGTGACAGAGTTTGAGATGTCTATGTAATGAAACATCTGCATAATGGCATATTCTTCAGATATTAAAAGTATCCTCTAATGATGTTCACTTGGAGAAAATGCTTACTTTGTAATGTTAAATGAAAAGAAACAGAATACATGTTATATAATTTGTATGATTACAACTATGTAAAAATACAAGTTAAAAATAGAAAAAAATATAAACTAAAATGTCCACCATGTTATAGCTGACATTTAAGTGTTTTGCAGAGAGATGTGATGAACAGTTTTTGTTCTTCATAAACTTGTGTATTTTCTAATTTCTTTCCAAAAATGCTACTCTTATAAAGGGGAGAGATAGAAAATGAAGGACTAAAGGAATTTAATCACATCCAATATTCTTAATATTTTCAGAATTCCATGGAATATTTTCAGAAAATGAGTGTCTAGAATGTTATTTACATAGAAGCAATTTGAAACATAACTGTACGATGACTATTCAGAAGAAGAAATGGTATTGTCCAAGAAAATGTTGTTCTCATAGGTCTGTAGCCTTGTTATCCCTGCAGCAGAAATGGAGGCACCAGGTTATGCTGGTTATGCTAAGCTGACTCCAGCTGTCAAAACATCACATACATTCTTGTTTTGAGCTCCCAGGGAATTAATTTCATTATAATTTGTTTTTAATGTAGATTTATTTGCCATCAGATGTGGGAATGTAATGCCCAACCAGTGAGAAGCTCTCTGGGAACTTGAAATAAAAGGAAATATGGTTGCCTTCAGACAATTAAAACAGAAACACTGCCATAATGAAGGTGATTATATACCATATTGTGGTTATAGACCAAACGATGGCCTATAAATGTATGTCTAACATTTGGAAACATCTAAAACTTGAGTCAAGGTGACTGGAATGTAATCTTAATGAAGTTGTACTGGAATGTGTAAGCTGAAACAGAATCAATTTTTGTATCTGTCCAGAGGAAGATTGTGAGAGCAGAAGGAAGAGGATAACTATGTACTCAGAAGAGTAAAGTCTAATGACTTGAAGGTTGTCAGTGTTTATCCATCTCTGTCTAGGGAACACACACTGAATCTGTACACCATAAGTATGCTGGTTGTTGCAGAAATATGTATTATTATAGGATGGTATTAATAACATCAACTGACATTTATTGAATGCTTACTATGCACTGGGTACTGCATTAAGCACTGTTTCAACCTTTTGTAAATCTGTCTACATTGATATTATCGCCATTATAAAAATCAGGACATAGAGCCTCACAAAGTTTAAGGTCACGCAAGTATCATATGATGCAATTGGGATTTAAATCCCAGTGGCTTGAGTGCAAGAGTCCCTGCCTCCGCCACTCTGCCAAGCTGCTCTCCTTGTGTTGAAATATCCCTTTAAGGTTATTTAGTTTTTTCTGCTCTGGTTCTTTGCTCAACCAACTTTTATTTTTATTTATTTATTTTTAGTAATTTCTATATCCAATGTGGGGCTCGAACTCGTGATGCCAAGATCAAGAGTTGCATGTTCTTCCAACTGAGCCAGCCAGGTGCCCCTCAACAAACTTTTAACTGTCATTTGGATTCCCATATATTCTAATTCTAGAAGGAATTATCCCATTGCAAATGAACTTGCATTCTGGGTTTATATGTCATCTTTTGATGAGTTGATTAAGAGTGAATCATAAAATATGATTATGTAGTAAATTACTGAAAACCCATCTCTTGTTCTCATGAATATTTCAAGAGAAATTGCCTTGTAGGTAGTGCTACTCAAAGTGTAGTTTGTGTACTGGTGCCAGGTATCGAAGAGACAAGTATAGAAGCTGAGAGCAAGCATTTAGAAACTTTTATAGCAATTGATAGGGTAATTTTATGATCAAATTTAATTTTTAAAATTAGATTTGTATTTTTAAGTATTTAAAATTTTTCATTTTCTAGTCATTGTTTTATTAAGAAACACTGCTGTAACAAATGAATACTATGGAAATTAATTAGTTATAGGGGCACCTGGGTGGCTCAGTTGGTTAAGTGCCCAACTTTGGCTCAGGTCATGATCTCATGGTTTGTGGGTTTGAGCCCGGCATTGGGCTCCATGCTGACAGTGCTGAGCCTGCTTAGGATTCTCTCTCCCTCCCTCTCTCCCTGCCCCTCTCCCATTTGCAGACTCTCTCTCTCAAAAATAAATAAATAAACTTAAAAAAAAGAAGAAATTAATTATAAAAAGCATTACTGTGAGTACTTTCTTTAGTATTTTGTGAATGAGCCTACTCCATGATCTTTTACAATATTATTTATTCTTGGTCTGTCCATCCTGGGTTGCTGCCATCAGGAGGAAAGAAACTATACTGTTTCTCAGCTTCCTTCAGTAAGCTTTAAATAAGAACTATGGTTGCGGTTTTACAAATATATGAACATATTTGTGTTGCTACATTAGTGTGCATCTGTCAGGACAATTTGGAGTTACCATAGCACACTTCCATAGAGTTCAAAAGGGAACTGAAAATATTATTGACAACAGATGACAGTGAGGAAAATTATGTCTATAACAAACTTACAGACCAATGATTATATTACTTTTTGTTGCTATTTAAGCTTTTTTCCTTTTATTTAATATTCATTGTGTAAACTAAACTCACTATTTTAAAAGATGTGATGGATATGTTAACTTGCTGAATTTAAATAAAAATGTAGAAAGAAAAAAAAACAGAAAAATACTTTGAGGATCCTTATAACATTTTCTGTAACAGCATTCTGAAATATGAAGCTTGAGCCAGGTGTCACCTTGTGAATGCTTCTAAGAACTTCTACAGATTTCTCCAGAATAGATAGACATCATTGACCAGAAATATCTCCAGTGTCCTTTTAAAAAGGGAGCAACTCAAGAAAAATGGCTCCAAGAAGTCTAGGAATTATTAAACTTCACAGTTAAAAACTAGAGCCAGGGGGCGCCTCGGTGGCTCAGTCGGTTAAGTGTCTGAGTTTGGCTCAGGTCCTGATCTTAAAAATCCTCCAGTGGCCTTCAATTAAGTTTTGGAGAATTTCTAAACATTTTAGCAAGACATTTGAGATGCCAAAATCATGTCTCTGCCTTACCTGCCCTACCTTCTGCTCTGCTGTTACTCTTCTAGCCTTTGAAACCCATTGTGATTTCCAAAATGTATGCTGTGCTTTCTCACACCTTCATGTCTGCAACTCCTTTTACCTGGAAAATTCTGTTTCTACTTCCCCTAAAACCTCAAAATTAATTCTTTTGTGAAGTCTTCTTGACCTTTCCATCAACATGGATACTCCATTCCCTGTGCTTTCATAGTAACTTGTACATACCTCTATTGCAGTATTTATGGCATTATGGTAATCATTTTTGTAAACTCCATCTGTCTCCTTTATATATTATGAAACTCTCCAAGGCAGAGGAGTGCCTGTGCCTAACATGGTACTTGGGACATGGGAGGTATTTAATGAGCAGCTAGTGTATTTTGTGCTATTATTGTTTTGTGCTTGATGTTTGGATGACAATACTAGTGTTTGGTAGGCAGAGAAACCCTGAGAAATAGGATCTGGCAGCAGACAATGAGATTAGAAGGTGAAATCAAGAAAGTGATGATGATAACAGGCTGGCTTATCTTGGATGGTATCATCCAAGAGGACAGATTGTTTACTAGCTTTTTATTTTTATTTCTTCTGTGTTTGAGAACTTCTCCTAAAAGACTATAATTCACTTTTACATTAATGTTTAGGATAGTCTTACTTTTTACTCCTTGAAACGAATAACAAGACAAAAGAACTGACAAATAGTATCAGTGACTCAGGAATAAATTATTGATCTTGTACAGATTCACCCAAAGTGATAGTGACATGCTGATCTCTTTGGCAGAGGCTTTGAACAGAGAATTCTAGACTTAACTTCCCCTTTAGTATCATCCTCCAATTTGTGCACTATAAGGCAGACAGAAACCATGCCTTGAGAAATTATTTAACATGGCAAACCTAAAGCAAGTTTATTGTAATATTTTTTTAAAGTGTCATATTGTTTTAATGTGATTAAACTTTTAGATTAGAAAAAATGTGAAATGGATGAGTGGACCAACTTTTGGAAATTTAAGGGAAACATTTCCTTTGTCTTTATTTTGTTTGTTGTACTAAAGAAATGCTAATTAACATTAAAATTTAATTGGGCAGAATGTGGCACATGTTCATTGGCTGTTGGGTAATCTTTACATACACTGAAATTGCTGACCAATAAGTGATATGGATGGCTATTTAAGAACACATTTTACAATGTTTTTATTTTTTAATTTTTAAAAATTAAAAAAAAATCTCAGCCACTCTATTTTGTTTTATTTTTCTAATCCCTACACCCAACACGGGGCTCAAACTCACAACCCTGAGATCAAGAGTCACATGCTCTACTGACTGAGGCAGCCAGGCATCCCCAGATTTCACAAAATTTTTAATAGTTTTCCTTCAATTCATCTATCTTGAGAAGGGAAAATCCTGGCTGGTGACTACTGTACATAGAGGGATTAATTTAAAATGGCAGATATCTTGGGGTATTTGCATTCTATCTAGAGTTTTATCCTGCAACCATGTACAAAATTTATATTATGGAAATCATTAAAAATGGCCCTTCATGGCTCTTAGTTGCTTTTTATTCTTGGACCCTTGGCTTCTACATAACAATCTTTCATTTAAAACATTTTTTTAATGTTTACTTATATTTGAGAGAGCGAGAGAGAGAGAGAGAGAGAGAGAGAGAGAGACAGAGCAGCAGAGAAAGAGGGAGACACAGAGTCCAAAGCAGGCTCTAGGCTCTGAGCTGACAGTTCAGATGCAGGGCTCAAACCCACAAACTGTGAGATCATGACCCGAGCTGAAGTCAGATGCTTAACTGAATGAGCCACCCAGACGCCCCAATAATCTTTCATTTTTAAGGGGCTTTTATCTTTTCAAAGCACTCTAACCACATGGTTCTGCCTCTCTCTCTGCCTGCCATGGTCACTGTAAGGGGAAATTTGAAGTGTTTATATCTGCATGCTGTGTTGGAGGCACTGAGATTCTGAGCTGTTGGAATGCTGAAAGGCAGGAAATGCAGCAAGGGGTTGGAGGATGGAGTTTTTCCAAATATAAGAGGATGAAACCAATTTTGAGCCATGTAAAGATAGAACTGGAAAGGCCCGGAAGTTAATCCAATTATGCCTCAGAGAACAGACCTCTGGAGAGGATAAGTGACTCATCCAAGTGCTCACCGAAAGTGGCAGTCATCTCAGAACCAAGGGGAAGTCCTCCTAACAGGAATGTACTTTGCATTTCCATGCAATTTGACTCCTCAAATAATTCCCTTTGTATTATCTGATCACATCTCTTACCTACTCTAGCAAGGCATTGGGAGGAGAATTGGCTATCCCACCTCATATAAGGAGGGATTAAAACAACACACTTAGTGAATAAAGGAACCAGTCAAAATTGAAAACTGCTCCCAGACTCATTATTCTTTCCATAATTTCAGGATCCACGTGTCCCTTAAATAATGCTCAAATCTTCTCTGATGCCCTGGCTCCTTAACCCTTTAGAGGTACTGCGGCTGATTCTGATTATTTACAGGATGAAGTCTGTGAATCTCTAAACATTTTTTTTTATTAGTTTTCTTTTTATTTTTGATTGGCAGAGAGAGACAGAGCACGTGTGGGGGAGGGGCAGAGAGAGAGGGAGACACAGAATCCGAAGAAGAAAGGTCCAGGCTCCTAGCTGTCTGCATGGAGCCCGATGTGGGGCCCGATGTGGGGCCCGAACCCAGGAACCGCGAGATCATGACCCGAGCGGAAGTCAGACCCTCAACCGACTGAGCCACCCAGGCGCCCGAAGTCTGAATCTTAAAAGCTGAGGGTGCTGGCTGCTGTAAGCTCATCATTACTTGGCAGAGTCCAAGCACACCTTTGGTCATACAAGGTAGGTATGTTACTCAGGAAGACAAAATCATCCATTTCTAGTACAGTGGGGCACAGAAGCTTCCTTGTGGTTCTAAGAATTATGATCGCATTAGCAGCTACAGCAGTAACAGTAATAATTCTGATATCCCAGACCCCATGTTATTTCTACAAATGTGTATCTGAAGACACAGGAGAGGAGCTGACAGTGATTTCAAGGATTTTACCTCCTTTAGGTCTATATCAAATGAGTGTTGACAAGAAAACCCAATTCTTTTTTTTTTTTTAATGTTTATTTTTGAGAGAGAGAGAGAGACAGACAGACAGAGCACAAGTGGGGGAGGAGCAGAGAGAGAGAGGGAAACATAGAATCTGAAGCAAGCTCCAGCTCAGAGCTGTCAGCACAGAGCCTGATGTGGGGCTTGAACTCACGACCTGCAAGATCATGACCTGAGCGGAAGTCCCAACACTCACCCTACTGAGTCACCCAGGTGCCCCAAGAAAACCCAATTCTTAAATACTCTGATTTCCAGGGAACTCTTTCAAGGTCCTTGTCTGTACTCTGAAAAATCTGACTCAATCCTGTAGTGATGGAGAAGGTTGCCATGGTGAGTCATACCCGTACCTCCACCTATTTTGACAGCCTCTAAAGTTTCTTTCGAGCCTGTTTCCTTTGCTGAGCCAACTATGTTCTCCTTGGAAGAAGGGAGGAACAGTCAGCACTATGTCTATTACTAGAAATAAACAGCAAGTTGTTCTGGGAGTGAAGAGATGAAAAGAAATGGAGGTACGAGTTTCCTAGGAATACATGGAATCATTGCTGCCTTACTTAGCTCTGCTCCAATATCAACCACAAGTTAACATCTTTAGCAGAAACCATACTGTGTGTTACAGAACTGCCCAGACTGCCCCTAAAAACATTTTTCTCCTTATAAGATCTTGACAATAATTTCTGTTGACATTTTCTATGCACTGGTCTAAGAGGTGAGTGTGCAACCATGATAAGGATGCTGTCCTCAAAAGCTACCCGTTATGTAAACAGCTACAATACTGTGCAATAAAAGGTATAATGGATGTTTTCTGTCATGTGCTATGGGAACTCTGCAGAGTTATGCCTAGTTCTGCCTGGAGGGTTGGAATGGGGAGTAGAAGTGAAGTCAGGACAGTATTCCTAAAGAGGGACTGGAGTGTAGAAGAAAGAGTATGAGAATTTCTGGTCCCAAGTTTTGAACCACATACTCCCAGTATTATGGTAATTGGATAAAAAGAACATAAATGTTTTTCGTATGTGTTGAGATTTTCCACAGGGATCAGAAACTTGACAAGGATAGAGAAAAATTCTACTATAATGAAATGTACTTGGATTAAAAAAAAGACTGCAAGACTGAATTATAACTAAATACATTTCTGGTGAGAAGAATTGTAGTCTTTTTATTGCCTCTGCTGCGAGAAGTCTGCCATCTGTTAATCTGAAAATTTGTGCTTCCAGTATTCTGTTTAAAAAAAAAAAAAAATTAGAGGTGCCTGTCTGGCTGAGTTGGTAGAGCATGTGACTCTTAATTTCAGGGTTGTAAGTTTGAACCCCACATTGGGTGTAGAGATTACTTAAAAATAAAACCTTAAAAAAATTAAATCACTAAATTATCCCTCCTGCCAAAAAAGGATTATCTGTGGAAGTTTCTAGATTGATAACTAGAAATTTCCAGCTGTGCTTATAAGTTTCTTAAAATAAGGCCAAGGAATATGACATCATTAACGTCGATAGCTTGCTATTATTCTTTCTTATTTTCTGCTTCAAACAACTATAACCATTATCTTCTAAATATCTTGAATCAAATAAGTTACTTTTATCCCATTGCAATTACACTCCCAAACTGGACAATAGTTTTGTTTAACTGTTCACACCATAATTTCTTCTTCCTTTCCCTTGTCCTACTATCCCTCGTGATTTTTATTTTACTTTTTAAAAATATTTATTTATTTATTTTTGAGGGGTGGGGGCAGAGTGCAAGGGAGAGAGAGAATCCCGAGCAGGCTCTTGAGCTGTCAGGGCAGAGCCTGGACATGGAACTCAGACACACAAACTGTGAGATCATGACCTGAGCTGAAATCAAGAGTCAGACAGCCAACAGAGCCACCTGGGTGCCCCGCCCTTTGTGAATTTTAGATCATGCTTTGCCTTTTCTTGCTCCTTTACACAAAAGCACTGAATTCAGATTCCCTTCTGATCTAATTAGAAATAATGCAATCAATTCTTCACCAGTAAACTATACATTCGTTAGCCGTGACTCCTCATTGGGGCATCTAGATCTAAAATATGTACTAAAGGCCAGAGAAGATTGACAAATCTAGCTACACTGTGACACTAAAATAGCTGTACTACATGACAGGATTCCAAGCTGGCTGTCATTAACCCATCTTAGCCAACAAGAACTCTATTTTTAGGTTACCCATGTAATTGGTTATTTATAAGGAGGAAGCACATTGACATTTGGTTTTCACTATGGAGCGTGGAGACCAAAACTGTGTGTGCAAACCATTCAGTTATTACAGCAGGTTCTATTCAAATTTGAATAACAAACTACCTTTTAAAACGGAACTTTGATATCAAGAGGTTGCATTCAGTAAAGTTATAGCACACGACTATTGGGGACCTATTTGATTAGGCAAAATATGTAGTTTAAAGTTGAATAGAATACTTTAAGGAAAAGATAGTTTGAGTTTAGTCAATATTCTAAGATATACATCTTTTCTTTACTACTTTAAACTTTGCAGACCAGTTAAATACAATCTGGTAAATTTGTATGAAAAGTTCTATACAACTATTTATGTCACATAATCCTGCTTTTGAAACAAAATATTTGTATAAACATAGAAAAAAAAGCATCTGGAAAGAGATACATGAAAATGTATATAGTGACTATTTCTGAAGTTGAATAAATTATGGACATTTTATTTTCTATTTTCTATTTTTCTTTATCTTTCAAGTTACCTACAGTGACTTATATTGTTTTTATATATAACAAGAACACTATCAACATTTTTTTAAAGGTCTAGGTAATTATGGTCAAGTATGTTCAATTAGATTCCCAAAGAAAAATTAATTTCAGGTTATAAAAAATAAATTGTGGTTCACTTTTCAGTTATCAGATTGATTGCTTTTTTTAAATTATAAAAAATACTGATTTTTAAACTTCCAGTGATGAGATATTACATTATTATATAGCACAGCTCTTACTGGACCTGGTTTCAAAGTTTGATAATCTTAGGTTAATCAAAATATAAATTTTGTGACCATAGTTTCTCCAATTATCTGGGATAGGTCCGATGTCACATATTTGTCT
This sequence comes from Herpailurus yagouaroundi, assembly GCF_014898765.1. NCBI lineage: Eukaryota > Metazoa > Chordata > Mammalia > Carnivora > Felidae > Herpailurus > Herpailurus yagouaroundi. Next base: position 25,831,861 of record NW_024412394.1, on the reverse strand, counting down.
TACTGACTGACCTTATATTTGGGCCGTAAAATATGATTGAACACATGTGTAATCTGGAGATTAGATTACTTCTTTATAAATTGAAACTTTTTTTGATAGAAAAAGTAATCATGTACACAGTTCTACAAATCAAACACGATAGAGATGCTTAGAAACAAACCCCCCAACCCACAGATCTACTTCTTAGAGAGAACCGCTGTTCTAAAGGCTGAGGAGCTTGACTTTGGGGCCCTCTTAACACACCTGTTGGTGTGGGTCCACTCACCTTGTCTCTAAAGTGTTCTCTTGGGGTCGGTTCAGTCAGTTATCAGGAGAAAGTTCCACACTTTGTGGCTTTTCTCTCAGCTCTCCAGGTGGATCACCCAAGCCGCTTCCAACTCCTTTTATAATCCTGAAGGAGTGGGCAAACTTCTCCTCCTCAGAGATTAAATTATCTCTAAAGGAACTTATTTTCACACCTCTGTTGATAGCTCTGCTTGAAGAGGCACACAAAGCTCTTTGTTTTGAATTTATTATATAGATTCAAAAAGCAAACACTGTGGGTTATATGCTTGCTGTATGGTTCCTACTTCCCAATAAGTTTTTTTAATCCTTCAAATCTTGTCAACATTTGTCTCTGGTTGCCCGAGGGAAGGGGGTGTGTGTGTCAAGGTATGGGCAAAATGGGTGAAAGGGAATGGGACATACAGGTTACCAGTTTCATAACTGGCCCAGAAATAAGTCACAGGACTAAAAGATACAGCATAGGGAGTATAGAAAATGATATTATAATAGCATTGTATGAAGATATGTAGTTATACTTGTGATGTACTTGTGGTGAGCATAGTAGAATGTATAGAGAAGTTGAATCACTGTGTTGTACACCTGAAACTAATGTCATTGTGTGTCAACTATATTCAATGATGTATATGAAAGGACAGTTCTCAATAAAAGGTTTTTTTTTTTTTTAAGTTTATTTATTTGTTGAGAGAGAGCACAAGTGTTGAGTAGGGGTGGGGCAGAGGGAGAGGGAGAGAATACCAAGCAGGTCCCTCAAATAAAAATTTTTGACAGAAAATAAGTGAAGGTCAACGATTACCATTTTAAACCAAATCTTCTAAAAGCCCTTGTTTCTGGCAGGGCACCTGGGTGGCTCAGTCGGTTGAGCGTCTGACTTTGGCTCAGGTCATGATCTCATGGTTCATGAATTAGAACCCCGCATCCAGCTCACTGCTGTCAGCGCAGAGCCTGCTTTGGATCCTCTGTCCTCTTCTCTCTCTGCCCCTCCCCGGGTCACTTGCTCTCTCTCAAAAATAAACATTTAAAAAACAAAACAAAAAAACCCCTTATTTCTGGTAACATCTTTTTGAATAATCTTTCTTTAATAACTCTTTATTTCAATCCATAATGCTTATGAGTCTTAAAAACCTATTGAGATCACTTACTTGTTCATTAAATAAATCATTATCAAGAGTCAATTAGGTGTATGGATCTTGTGACAGAACGGGAAATAGGGTGATATGAGACCACCTTCTGGTTCAGGGAGCCTACTATCTTTGTGTCATTCCTTATTCAAGAACGCTTCTCAAAGACAAAAAAAAAAAAAAAGAACTCTAGAATACTGAAGCCTTGATTATCTCAGAACTCTGAAACTACTTTCTGAATTTCTTGAATTAAGAAAATAAGTAAATGTATTTTGCATAATGGAATCAGGTTTTTCACTGCCAGAAAAGGGGAGTTACAAATGTGGAACGTGGAAGGCTGGGACATTGGATTGGGTTTTGAACACACCTAATGTCCAGATTTTGGTTTCTGAAAAGCATTCTTCTCTAAAGGAAAACAAGCCTCTTTGGAGAAATGAATGGTTCCTGGGCTGAGTCTGGGAAAATACAAAACGAGTCTAGAACAACTTGAGCTGGAAATTTAAAAAGTGCTCAGAGATTAAAGGAAACCTATGTAAAGGAGTTAGAAACCAGCTTGAATGGGCTCCTACTGGCCAAATCTGGGATAATTTGGTATCAAAATAAGTAAGGATAATAATCTATTATAAACCATTGAATAAAATGAGAATCCATGTGTCCATATTGAAATACACATTTGAGGGAGAAGAGAAAGATCTTCCTTATTGTACAACGCCAATTAGTATGTGTGGAAGAAGTGGAATTAGCAAATCATCATTTGGCAACTATCATGGTAATAATTCAGAAAATAATTACCAATGCTAAATCTAGTGAGTGAATGTTTGATGTGTATAGGGTATATAGTCTCAAAGTATCCCGCTGGAGACACTTATTAATTCCAAAGGAAAAAGTAGTTACTTTAGCGAGGGAAACCTGATAGTTTCCCTTGACAAAATGAGCAAGATTAGTATCTTAAATAATGGGAAAAGCTCACAAGTGCCTCCCGGTAGGGTGCACAGAGAAAAAAAACAATGCCACTTCAGGGGTATTCTTGCAAAATATGCATAACCCAAATCTAATCCTAGGAAAACATTAGACAAACCCAAACTGAGGCATGTCCTAAAAACATCTGCTTATATAGTAGTCCCCACTTATCTGTGGGGTATATCATCCAAGCCCCTTAGTTGATGCATGAAACTGCAGATAGTACTCAACCTTGTATACAATGTTTTTCCTTTATAAATTAGGCACAGTAAGAAATTAGCAACAATAATTAATAATAAAATAGAAGAATTATAATACCATCATGTAATAAAAGTTATGTGAATATGGTCTCTCAAAATATCTTATTATACTGTACGCACTCTTCTTGTGATAATGTGAGATGATAAAATGCCTATGTGATGAGATGAACTGAAGTGAATGATGTAGGCATTGTGATGTGGTATTAGGCTATGATGGTCCTTCTGACAATACATCAGAAGGAGGATCATCTTCTTCTGGAACTCAGTTGAACGTGGGACACTGAAAATGCAGCAAGTGAAATTGTGGGTAAGTGGGAACTAGAGATAGTACCTATTAGAAAAACCAAGGTCATGAAGGATTAGGAATAACTGAAGCACTGTCAAGATTAAAGCAAACATGACATGACAACTGAATACAGTCTACGATCCAGGATCTTCTTTTGCTATAAATGTTATTGGAACTATTGGAAAAATATGAATGTCTGTGAGTTAGCTAATATTATTGTATCAGGGCTAGTTTTCTGATCTTGATAATTGCACTGCAAGTAAGAGAATGTTCTCATTCTCCTTTTCAGGACTCTGGGGTTTTAGTACAATAAGGGGTTAAGGGCATCATGTTTGCAGTTTACTTGTAGTTTAGAAAATAAAATGATATGTATACATACATACAGTATTGTGATAGAAATCTCATTTTGTGTCTAACTTTTTTTCAAAACCAAGACTAGATTTTAAGAACTATCTATGTTTCTATGTGTACATCTAGTCTTCTGTTTCTTCTGAACGCATGATGGTATTTCAAGGAGTAATTGCTTCTACCACATTGTGTTTATGCACTCCCCAGTCATGGATACTAGATTGCCTCTGACTTTCATCACAATCTTTAAACAGGTCTCCTTTTTTCTTAGGGAATGATAGTCAGGAGCTAAATTGCAGGGGGCACAGTGTATACCTATATTGATTTGACCAAGAAACTGGATTGTTTTCTAGAAGGTTACATCAATATACTCTTCCACCAGTAGACACAAACATTCCTGTCTCCCTCTGTATCTCAAACCCTCCAGCACTTGGCACTAGCCAGCTTCCTAATTCTTTTTTTTTTAATTATTTATTTATTTATTTTTGAGAGAGAGAGAGGAGAAGAGAGAGAGACAGACAGACAGAGTGTGAGCAGGGGGAGGGACAGAGGGAGACGGAGACACAGAATCTGAAGAAGGCTCCAGGCTCTGAGCTGCCAGCACAGAGCCAGACGTGGGGCTCGAACCCACAAACCATGAGACCATGACCCGAGCTGAGGTCAGATGCTCAACCAACTGAGCCACCCAGGCACCCCCAGCTTCTAATTCTTGACCATTAAATGGATGTAAAGTGTTATTTCATAGTTTTAAAAAATTCTGTATTCCTCTAATTATTAATAAGTTTGAACATTATATGTTTGTGGATAATCTTTTGAATTTCTTCTGAAAATAGACTATTTAGATTCTTTGTCTTTAAAAAAAACTTTCCTGTTTCTTGTCAATTTGTAGTTCTTTGCAAACCATAAAGAATCACGATTAGGGGCGCCTGGGTGGCTCAGTTGGTTGTGCGTTCGACTCTTGATTCCATGATCCCAGGGTCATGGAATCAAGCTCCATGTTGGGCTCTGTGCTGAGCATGGAGCCTACTTAAAATTATCTGTCTCTTTCTCTCTCCCTCTGCCCTTCTCTTCCCTCCCCCTCAAAAATGAAAAAAAAAAAATCACAATTAAACGTGGAGGATAATGATTATCCCTAGGTAAGTTGGAAGAGGAATAGAATCCAGAAAAGATATATAGGGGAAACTCAATGGCATTGTAATGTTTAATTTCTTAGAGTAGGTGGTGGTTCAAGGATATGTATTGACTTATTCTTTATGTCCTTGTAAATCTTATGTGTTATGCCATTTTAAACAAATCGTACATGCTAGAATTTAATCAGTATTTTAAATCAGTAATTCTCAAAGTGTGGTCCCGACAGCAGTACAGCATCACCAGAGAACTCAGAAATGCAAAATTGACCTGCACTGCAGAACTCTGGACTCAGAAACTCTTGGAGGTGAGGCCCAGCATTCTGTTTTATCAAGGCTCCCAGATGATTCTCAGCAGTTAAAATTTTGAATTATTGTTGTAGGGAAAAACTAAAGCACATTTTGATGTTACCTTAAAAATAAGAAATTTTCCTCTTGAAACCCCCAACTATTCTTTTTCTTTTTTTATTTTTTGAATGCCATATCTTGGTACCTGCAGGATTTTATATGCCTGGTACATTTTTCAAAACTTTTAAATCATTTATTGCTTCTGTAATGCCACAGCTTAAAGACTGGGACATGTAACTTCATCACCAAGTGTCCTCAACTGAACGTTAAACCAATTTAATTTCTATCTAATCTCTTTTAACTCAGAATAGTCGACACACATCTTTTATAATCGAATCGGTAAGTTATTGTCTCAGTGTTTGTATGTCTTTTCTTTTTTATGAAGAACGGAGATCCAACAATGCTTGTTAAACTTTCAGTACAATTTCTTGAAATCTGGGTGATAGAGAAACTAATAGGTCAGCTCTGGGAGTTTCTGTTTCTTTCCCTTGATGCCAGCTTCCAACCAGAAACCCAGGAAACACTATCTCTTCAACAACCTATCATTTTGCTAGTAAACACCCCAGCTCCTATTCTGAGGAACCTTTAATGGGGATGATAGGGCACAGTTCTGCAGAGGTAGTGCCTGGAATTTGCATGTACATCTAATGTCAGCAAATTTTTAAAAGTTTCCCCACTATCTACAAAATAATTTCAGAGATAATTTATCTTTGTATCTGACTAATCTCCATTTGGCTGTACAAGGCTAGCCTCAGGTAAACTCTGCATGATGCAGAAGAGATTTGTCTGTGACACCATATCCGCTTTTTATTCTTTTAAATCCCTGTCTGGGCCTGCCTGTACTCTTACGGTAGGACTCTCCCTCATTCCCCTCCACTAGGGCTGTGGCCCTTTCTCCAGATTCTCGGTTGAGGTGTCCTCACTGTGCCCCTTGGGTCAGGATGGTCATCTTCCCCTCTTCCTTTCATCAAATGAACCTGTAGAGTCCTTATTACCTCAGGGTTAGGATCTACTGATAAAGGTGTTAATGGATTTATGTAGAATGAATCAATCCTGGCTGTGCTCAGTCTGTGGTTTTCAAATCTCTTTTAGGAACATCTATCATTGAAAAAGACGTAAACGGGTTCAAGATTCAACTAATCCTGTTTTAAGAGGATTAGTTTTGGAGCTCAGCCAGTTGGCTCCTTTCTCTGGGGGTGAAGAAAACCCAAGACAGTGATTCTCTACCCAACATTTGAAGCACCTGGGGAGTGTTGAAAACCGTATTGATGGCAGGCCCCATCCCTAAAAATTCTGATATAATTGGTCTGAGATGGGGCCTGAGCATTGGTAGTTCTAAAAGCTCTCAGGAGTTACTAATATGGTTCTCCACCTTTATCATGCATAGAATTACCTGTAGAGCTTTGTTAAAACTTGATTACCGGGTCCCACCCCTTAGTGGCTGGTTCAGTAGGTCTGGGATGGGGCTCTGTAATTTGCAATTCTAAATTTTTTTTTAATGTTTAGTTTTGAGAGATAGAGAGACAGAGCACTAGCAGGGGAGGTGCAGAGAGAAAGAGGGGGACAGAATCTGAAACAGGCTCTAAGCTCTGAGCTGTCAGCACAGAGCCCAACGCTGGACTGCAACTCACCAACTTTGAGATCATGACCTGACCCAAAGTCTGACGCTTAACCAACTGAGCCACACAAGCGCCTCGATAATTTGCAATTCTAACAAGTTTCCAGGGGATGCTGATTATGCTGGTCCAAGGACTACATTTTAGGAACCACTGTTCTAGGGAAAACTTGAATACCACTGTCAGGTGACTTTTGTCCCCTCGCCATGAAATGTTACCACCCTCCCTTTAAAAGATACTTTTTAAACTTAAGAATAATTAAGAACATTATTCTCCTTACTTCCTTCCATTTATCATCAGTCCATGAAAGCTCTTCTCATTTTAGTTTTTTAGAAAACTTTTTACCTTAATTTGCAATTCTTACTCCCATTCCTTCCTCCTCTACCAAAGACATTCCCTCTCTGTCACTGATATGTGCCCTTTTGTAATAATGTAGAAATACAATCTTTAAAAATCCTGCTTGAAGTAGTAACACCAATCCTGAGAGTTACAGTCACAGAATTTGCTCAGAGGAGAATTTAAAATCTAGAGTGCTTTAGGGGGCATTTCAAGTTAGAGAAGTGTACTATTTGCTGACTGGTAAAAACTGTACACCCCCAAACTTTAAATTCATTATTATTAATTTAAAAAGGTATATAAATAATATAATAAAAATTACAGTTTCTTTTTTTCCTTTTGGTTAATTTATTTATTTTGAGAGACGAGAGAGCGTGAGTAGGTGGGGCAGAGAGAGGGGGAAAGAGAGAATCCCAAGAAGACTCCGCACTGTCAACGCAAAGACCGATGTGGGGTTCGAACTCATGAACAGTGAGATCATGACCTGAGCCAAAATCAAGAGTTGGTGCTTAACTCACTGAGCTACCTAAGTGCCCCACAGTTGCTTTTTTTTTTTTGTAGTTGGTTTTCTTGATACTTATTTTGTATAGAGCAGAAAATTTCTTTAGAGCATTTATTATATGTAAGAATAAACACAGTAAACATGTATGTTACATTGGGGAGACATTGTAAATCATTCATAGTTTAAAAATGGATAAAATGATGTGGATAAAATATAAACAATGATTTGTTTCCTATGGGGTTTCTGGGTTCAGATGTTTTCTAATTTCTCTATTTTAAACCAAAATTTTTTGTGTATTTTACTCTCTCAGCAAAGCTAATGAGACATCTTTAAACTTTTGTGCCTGGCTTTCAAATACCAGCAAAGCATAGTAATAAAATGACTTGTGCCAAAAATAAACATGTATTGATTTTTAACTAGCCCAATGTTTTGGAAGGCTGTCAGCTTTCTGATCCTTTGATATGTGTGGGGCATAGTCCTTGTAACTAATTCATCAAAGTTACTCTCAGTGTGTTTGTAATATTGCTCTGGGTATCACACTTATTTTTATAAATATTTCTATATTTATTTGTATTAACATTCAACTTATAATATTAACCTTGGAGAAAATCGTATTGACAGGTATAATTGACAAATGTCACCAGTTTTAGTTATGGAAGAAGTGAAATTTATTTTCTATTTAATAAGGAAGAAAATGCATATTATTACTGGGTTTTTAAAGTTTATTTATTTATTTTGAGAGAGAGAGAGAGGGTGAGGTGGGGATGGACGGAGAGAGGAGAGAGAAAATCCCAAGCAGGCTCCATGCTGTCAGCACAGAGCCCAAGGCAGGGATCCATCTCACGAACTGTGAGATCATGACCTGAGGTGAAATCAAGAGTCAGACACTTAACCGACGGAGCTACCCTGGTGCCCCTATTACTGTGTTTTTAATCCTTTCAAAACCTCTTTTGCCCACAGAGAGCATGCCCTTTGTACCTTATTGGCTGTAGTACTTGATACAAAGTTATATATAAATGTTTTATAAGTACTGGTTGAACAGACCCCAATTTTAGGCCCCTTTGACACTACTCTGACATTCCTTCCAGAAATCTAACAGATGCAGAAACTCTGTAGTCAAATGCCTTGAGAAAATCATTTTCTCCTGAGTTAAAGTAAACCTGATCCATGAGAGATTGCATGGAACCAGACATAGTGAGAAAATATATTTTTTTCTGTTTCCTTCCAATTACACTGTTGTTAAACCACCTCCAAAATGAAGCATTTTAAAAATGTAATGGCTATACTTACTGATGTGTATTCAATTTGTGATGGATGGTGATTTCTGCGTTTAAAAAATGTTTGTTCAAGAAATTGGTACATTTTGTTTGTGTAGTTAAAAAAAAATCCTAAGTGTACTTCCTCACACATTTCTCAACACAATTGCTCATCAGTCTATTTATATGACTCTTTTTCCAGCTTTGCAAGGTCATTTAGAATTCTAATCCTGTCCTCCAAAGTAATAACCACTTATTCCAATTTGCTATTATCTGTAAATTTAATCATCGTGCACTCTAGTCCATCAACCACACAAGTGATGAAAATGTTAAATAGCTTTGAATCCAAGATGAAACAATGCACACTAAAGTTGGTTGCACAACATCAGTATGCAACCAACCAAACTCATTTTCAAATAGTTTTAGAGTAGCCTTTATTTTTTCATGCAATTAACATGTATAATACAAAATTAAGATGTTCACAATGCCAACCTATATTTACTTTATTGTTTACTTTTTAATCTGCCAAGTATTTTAAAGCAGAAAATGAATGCCTATAAATTTTGATGCCCATAACAGGTCATTAGTTCTTCAAAATTAAGGTCTGGTGATATATTTCTATATCTATCCCCTCCTGCCTCATGCCATTGGATGTGGGATCACACCAGGAATGTGATACATTAACCACTTATTAACTAGTTAACAAAGAAACACATGTAAATTAATCATTATAACAAAAACTATATTGTGTACTTTTTTTTTCTTTCTAGACAATAATTTTGATCACTTCTCAAATAGATTGCATTGTCATGGGACCTAGAAACTGATTTAACATGGTCATGTTAACTCTCATTGGTTAGGACTGATTTTTCATTCACTCTCCAACTTCCTCTCCATCACACTTGCCCTTCAGTTGGGTGATGTGCAGTGGTATAGGGAATTTTTGAGATCCAACTGAGGGAATGGTGAATATAGAATATTTTTGTTTGGGTTTAATGGATCATATTTAACCTGGTTTGCAATTACTCCCATGTATAGTCAGCTGCCTTGGTGTAAAAATGGCTTCCAGAAATCATTCATTGTGCTGTACCAACCAAGGCGTGGGATGTATGGAACCATGAGCAGGTCCTGTAGTGCCTGGTGTTGGGAATGTGTGGACAGTAGAGGAGATTTAAAATTTGAGAACTATTGATCCAGAAGCTAATTGGTGAAGAAAGATTTTTCCAATAGCCACATAGCCACATGTTAAAAAAAAAAAGACAACTTAATAGAAGCCTACCCAAATTTGATAACATTCCTGAAAATGTGTACAACATCACTGATAACTAATTGTGATGCTAAAAGAAAGTTACTGAAATTATCAATACAAAAAACTCAAATTATTTTTTGCTAGAGGAAATATTAAAATCTATTTATATTTTTTCTTTATGAACAATTACACAATTTTCATAGGAAGAGGCAAAGAGTATGGGACCAAAAAAATTGTAAAAGGGATGTGATGGAAGTGTGTCAGGAAGTTAATGAAAATATTATATTCTCTTTTCTAGATTTCATGATGCCCACAGCACCTTGCATTTTCAAAAATATATATTTTTTTATTCTAAAAGTTCATTTTCATAATGAATTTGTATTTTTAAAAATTGTTTTACTAAAAGAGAACACCTGGATTGTATAAATTCCAGCCCTCACAAAACCTGTATTTGTCCTTGATTCCACCTGTTTCCCTCTGTAGCAGTGATGTAACCATCTCTGGTCCAGGATAAATCCTGATTAATCTAAGCCAATCCCTTCCTCTTGGTTGTCATTGGTTTATGGACAGGCTTTCTTTCCATTGGCTGTGAACCAGGAATCATGTTGCTGGGGGAGGTCTGAGGTCTAAACTGAAGCCAACCCAAGAGGTAAGCAGCATTGAGAGAACACTGGAGTTGAGGAAACTGTAGTTGAAATCTTTTACTTTCGGATGTGCAGTATTCCAGCTCTTTAGTATTTAAAATCAGAACTTTCAAAAGCAAAGCTAATCCTTAAATTTTATTGAATAGTTTAAAATGCCAAGCTAGTTAAAATGTAAACACATGTAGAAAAATAGTGCCCAACTTTTCTAAAGGATTTTACATCTGTGGTAGAAACCATTCTAATCCTTACATCTTTGACACTTTATAACATTGAAGCTATAAATAGTATCAATTTGGGTATTTTAAGCTACTAATTTATTAAATGCTGTTAATTGATTAAAAAGCTAATTTAGTCAATGTAAAAATACAGAAAATTAGGAAAAATAAAAAGTGAATTCATGCCTACTTCCAGAAATTTTATTATTTTGACATAGCTTCTGGTCATTTTTCTATGTATATGTTTTATTTGAAAAAAAAATCACTATCAGATTTTATATATGATTTGATATCCTGCTTTTTCTCTTTTTCTATATGACTCCAGCAAGTTACCACAGAAGGCCCTCCACAGATATAGGGGTCTCCTTTCACACTGTAGTCTATGTGAATGGCACTCCCTGTCGTTGTACAGTGAATAGCCCGTGTACCCATATGAAGCAATCCTATGTCTGGGTGCCTGTCTTCAAAGTAACCTATAGTATCTTCTTGGGCCATCCATTTAAACCATAGGCTTGGTAATAAAAGTCAGGGCAAACCTTTCCTGGCTGCCTTCCAGTAACACTATATAAATTCAATATTTAGCCTTTGGCCCTTTTCCTCAGGCTGGCTTTGTCTGTAGCTGTGTCCCACAGCTCTCCTCTTACCAGGTTACACCTATATCTTTTCTTCACCTTGGGATAATCTGCTGACTCCCATGGATGAAAAGGAGTGTTAAGTAAATTAACCTCATGGCTATTTTAATGATTGCATTTCATCGTTCCTCATTTCGCATGGTTCCAATTTGACTTCCTTCTGCCAGTTTGTTTGGATTGATTTTCTATCTACACATTTTCAGGAATCTATACTGTTATTATCCTTGCCCAATCTCTGGCAACAGTTAATCTTCATGATTCTAATTTTCTTTTTGTCAGAAAATGAAATATTGCTCATAATCTTATAAAGGCATCTAAATAATGGTGAAAAGCCAAAGTACATAATTATTTATAATGGCAAAATATAATATTTCTCTAGTAATGGAAATACTAACTTGTTGATAATTGCAAACGTATTTTTACACCTAACTTATAATTTTTAGTCCTCTGATAGTTCCTGCTTGCTCCTCTCAAGCACATATTTCACCCACAGAGGATATGTGTGGATGAGGGATTACTCAGAAAAACCGTACCTAGTTCTCTGCTGATGGCATGAACTCAGGGACGATGGACTGTGTGCTAACATTCAAAACTCTACCCTCCACCCTTGGTTCACAAAACCTAGCTTTCTAACTTTTATTTTCTGCAAACAAGATTGGCTGCTTAGACCAGGCTTTATAGAAAGTGCAGCAAACAAAGCAATTTCCTCAAGGTTAAGTCTCTACTCTGAAAATGAAAGGAAGTGGGGAGAATCAGAAGGGTGAGAAGTAGAAGGGAAAGACCAGGAGGCTAGGAAAAGAGGTAGGAGAGGCAAGAGTGGCTGAAGGAGGGGCAGGAGTGAGAAAGGTAAGGCCATCTGGGCAATTTACACTGACAATTTTGAGAGACATTATCTACTTGATCTGATGATGCAGGAAGTTAAGTTTTACCAGGTTTGATGTTTGTTCTAATCTAACATTTGCCTTGCAATAAGGCCATCTTATGTATCAAATATATTATAGAAGAAAAGTAGACACTAATTATAATGTTTTTCTTAAGACTCAAAAGAAGCTGGCTACCTTTTGAAATTATCTGAAAGCTCTGTGAAATTATTAACAGATGTTTTTCTAAAACATGTTCTTTACTACAAGTCTGTTGAGAATAGCCCCAAAGGTGTATATTAACCCTATTTTTCAGACAGTTCAACAGGAGAGGAAAATATTCAGTGTGCATTATATGCACTATGTCCCTCTATGTTGTTAGTGTGTTTGAAATTTTGTGGACAAGAATTCCAGTGGCTCACTAGACTTTATGAAACAGTACATAGGACTGGGTTACCCAGCGACCACTCTAACTTAAGATGGGAAGGAGGAGGACATGGGAAGCCGCACTTACCTCTCTGCTGCCTGCCTTCCTCCTCCCATAGTCATGCTCCTGGCTGGGGTGAAGAGGTGGATGGGGATCCTCCAAGGGCCGCTGTACTATCACCAGCTCATTGGGTTCCTTTCATAAACACATAGATGCTTTTCTAAATCCAGCAGAAATCTGACTCCCTGGCCTGATCATTACACTTGTGGTCAGAATCCTAGCACATGAACTGGCACTGCTGCTGGGAATTGTGAGTCATTCCTTTCGAGTTGTTCCTGGTGTTGAAGCGAGTCTCTGCAGAGGAAGAAGAGCAAGCAATCTGTCAGGTGAGCTCATCACTGTCATCATGATTGTCTAAGCACCAACTTCCCGAGAGACCATGTAATGTGTGTGAAAAGAACACTTGCCAAGTTCCAAGAACATCACTGTCTCATTATGTGACCTCGGACAAGGTCACTTAAGTTCTCAGAGCCTTAGTTCCCTTGATCAAAGTGGGAAATAGTTCCACAGACTTGGCACCAAAGTTTAAACAGTTAATGTATGGCAAGTATTCTGTAGATTTAGACAAATGAAAAAATTTATTTTATAACACTGTGGACATAGTATAAGACATATTGGATATTATTCATATCTTCTACATTTGTAGAAGAATTTGAGATATCTGCAATAGAGTACAGGAGAAATGATGGACTCCTAAAAAAAGTAGATGACTCTTCATAGGTCATTTATTCACTCAACAAATTTTAGCAGTCACTATTCTATGCGAGGTCTGTGGGGGCACTGTGAGAATACACAGATGTATGATCTATGGCTTGTTCTTAAAGAATTTATAGATTGGAAGTGTCTACAAGCAATTTGGAAGATAACCTTTGCTGCATGGCAGTTCAAAACAGAATAACCCTGAGGAAGGCTTAATGTAGAAAGAAGGCAATGAAAACCAGTTCTAACATGTGTTGAGTTCCCATTATGTGCACTACTCTAGATATATATATATAGATATATATATATCTATATATCTATATATCTATATATCTATATATATATATAGATATATTTTCAGTGAGGACTCCTAGGCAGAGAAAACTGCCTGAGCCAACGTGGGGAGGCAGGAATCCATATATAAGATGTGTCAGGGAACAACTAGCCCAGGAGGAAGCAGCATCCTAATAAAGATGATTGAAATGAGTTTGAAAAATTTTGCAGGTATAACTTCATGGGTGGCTTTTAAATATAAGGCCAAGGTTTGGACTTTGTCTTGCAGATAATGCAAGTAATGCTTCCTATGAAAGCCCTTAGGAAGAATAAATATCTTTTTTGATAAAAATTTTTGTTCTGCTCCCAGACTGATAAGTGGGCTACTCCTATATAAAACTGGTTAGCTCTGAGTCTGGGAAAGACTATGTGAGAAATTTTCATTTTCAATAACAGAATTTCAACTTTCTTATGTGCTTATCTGGAACTCAAAGCTTTTGGAAGTTTCTTAAGGCAATAATATGTCGTAGTTGAAGCTCTCAGTGCCAGGCTTTTATATACTGCTACCAAAATAGGAGTTTAAATAATTGATAAGTGAGAGGGCCCTTGGCTAAGAGATATGTTGTCACCTCCTTAATCCTTCAAGTCATTAGAACTCAATTTTTATTTTGTTTCAAATTTTAATTTGAATTCTAGTTACTTAACATATAATGTAATATTGGTTTCAGGAGTAGAATTTAGTGATTCATTATTTACATACAACACCCAGTGCTCATCACAAGTGCCCTCTTTAATGCCCATCACCCATCTAACACATCTTCCAACCCACCTCCCCTCCAGCAACTCTCAGTTTGTTCTCTATAGTTAAGAGTCTCTTAAGGCTTGTCTCTCTCTCTTTTTTTCCTTTCCCTATGTTCATCTGTTTTGTTTCTTAAATTCCACATACGAGTGAAATCATATGGTATTTGTCTTTCTCTGACTGGCTTATTTCACTCAGCATCATACACTCTTAGCTCCATTCATATCATTGCCAATGGCAAGACTTCATTCCTTTTGATGCCTGAGTAATATAAAGTACTGAGTAATAAAAGTACATAAATATATATGTATCTTCTTTGTGCATTCATCTGTTGATGGATGTTTGAGCTATTTTCATAATTTGGCTATTGTTGATAGTGCTGCTATAAACATTGGGGTGCATTTGTTCCTTTGAATCAGTACTTTTTAACCTTTGGGTAAATAGCTGGTAGTGCAATTATTGGGTGGCAGGGTAGAACTCAAATCTTAACATTTGTATCATCAGGGGCAACTCAGGAAAAACAAACCCTGCCAGTTATTTTAAGAGAGAATTTATATAGGGAATTGGTTATACAGGTACTGGAGGACTGAAAGGGCAAAAAGGAACCAATCTTACACAGAGTAATTGCAGAAAGCAGTTGCCACCACTAGGCCTGGGAGGAGAGAAGGGGAGAAGGTTGGGTTGCTAGAACCTAGAAGCTTGGAGAAGGAATCCAGACGTCTGAGGTGAGGAAGCTGCCTGGATGGTGCTGGTGTCTCAGGAACTCAGAGGAGAGCCTGGTAGAGCTGGAACCCAGACTTCAGAAGATGCTGGTGCTCCAAATGAGCACCATGGGCCTTGCTTTTGTAAGATGGAAATGAAATGGAAAATGGAACCAAGTGCTACTGGAAACAGTAAGACCTACCAAGGTGAAGGCTATAGCTGGGTGACACTGACAGGAACAGCAAGCAAACCAGGAGCATGGTCCACCTCCTTGCACCTCGTTTCCATGCTCCCTCTAAGTGCCCCCTATTGGCAGAAGTGAACAGTGAGCCAGGTGGCAAAGAGATTTGGTTACAGAGACTCCGCTTCAGCATCACAAAGCCAAATATAGACGAGTGGGTTTGATCCTGATGGTGTTTAATAACCAAACACTACAAGCACACAATTCAAAAGGAATACTTACTTACAGTTGAGATTCCTAAGGTCCACACCTGAAATTTTGATTCTGTAGCTTTAGAGTGTGGGCCAGAAATCTCCACGTTTGAAGAAGAACCTGGGATAATCTGGCTCAGGGAATCTTCAAGTCACACTTTTAGAAGTGCTGCTCTACTTTTTCTGAGCTAAATCCTTGAATCAAGCTAGGACAAGAGATTGTGAAATGTTAAATTCCACTAATTTAGTTCTCTGAGACGATTACACTCATAAATGAGTTTTGCTTTCTTATCTGTTTCCACTTGAAGAAATGTTAATATGGAAAGTGCCTCTGTAGCATCTGTAAGTAACAACTGCATTTGAGAGTTTTGTGCATTATAATATTTGACATCTATTATTTTGGCATTTATATATAATTCTTCCCTTGATTTAATACCAGGAAAAGATAAATATATCTTTTCATATGAATTTGTATACATTCTCTTATCAGGCAAAAGGAAAGAAAGAAAGAAACACTTTGAATTTCTCTTTTGCTTTGGCTGCCAGGAATCTCAGAGTCATTTAGTGTAATTGTTTCCAAGGCTTCTGCTTGATCACCTTGTTTTTATACTTTTTAAAGTTATGAATTACCTCACCTATCTTTTTTTTCTTGAGATGGGTTGGACACAAATAAATAAGTGTAATAAAAATTATACCTGTTATGTTTTCTTCCAAATACTTTTACTTATTAAAAGTGAAAAGTTAAAGTTCCCCCTTGATTAATTCAAGGTGAAACAAAAGCCAAAATTGATGTCCTTTTAGAGGAAATGCAACATCTGTGGCAGTTTTGAGAAGGTCCGAGGCTTGAATAAGAAATAATTTTTCACATGAATGTAAATATGTCCCCCAGGCCTCTGTGCACTCTATAAACCAAATTTAAAACCTATTTAGTAAAATTCTACCTTTTCTACATTTAATTTATTTTTACTATTTTTATAATCTAACTTGGCAACTTGGGAATGACAACAAAATACTTTTATGCTAGATATAGACGATCCCTAAAAATTCAGACAAAGAATACTCCAAGTAAATAAGATACCTTGGCCTTGTTTTCAGGGGGCTTACTGCTGATTGATATGGGATTTCATTTATAAACATGTTGTGTCTAATATCTGAGAAAACATATAATCAACAGTGAGATAAAGTAAATACCCTGGACCCTTATATTATGGTTGTTTCTTGATGGTTCTCAAAGTTGATTCTCTCCTAAAGGAGATCACATAACTACTGTTATGTCTAAACCCCTTTCTGTGGCAACTCAAGCAGACCCATTGCACTGCATTTTCTACTATAGCAAACGGTATTACGATATCGCCCCCACTGTCCAAGGAATAGCAACTCTGAATATATGCATGAACAAATGCTTGTTTTTTGGCTATTACACTATTTTACTTTATAGTACTATTGTGTTCTTTTAACTAATACAAATGATATAATTTGGGGGTATATTCAACTTACAGAGTCTTTTTCTATCTCAAAGAGAAAGCACTTCCCACTGTTCTCTTTGCTTATCAAAAGCTTGTCATGGAAACAGTCTTGGTGAGAGTGACAAAGAACTCTGGCATTTGACAACACCTCAGCCTATTTCATATGAGGTGTAACTAGGATCTCTAGTGAGAATGATCCACTCTAAGGATTATTTATTTGTTGTTTATCATTTTTTCCTCTCACTGGCAGGACTATTTATGATTGCTAAGATATGGTAGCAACCTAAGTGCCCATCAAAAGATGAATGGGTAAGGAAGATGTGATGTATAAACACAATGACGTATTATTAGCCAGTCATAAAAAGGAATGAAATTTTTCCACTTGCAACAGTATGCATAGACCTAGAAGGTATTATGCTGGGTGAAATAAGTCAGACAGAGAAAGACAAATACTGTATGATTTTGCTTACATGTGGATTGTAAAAAACAAAACAAAACAAATAAAAGAAAAGACAACAAAACAAATGAACAAACAAAACAGAAATAGACTTATAAATACAGAGAACAAATCGGCGGTTTCCAGAGGGAAGGGAGAAGGGGGGAATGGGCAAAATAGGTGAATGGGATTAACAGGTACAACTTCCAGTTTTAAAATAAATAAGTCATGGAGATGTAAAATACAGCATAGGGAATATAGCCAATAATATTATAACAAGTTTGTATGGTTACAGATGATAACTAGGCTTATTGTAGTGATCATTTAATAATGCATATAAATGTTGACTCAGTAATCTATACACCTGAAACTACTATACGTGTCAACTGTTCTTCAATGAAAATTTTTTTTTAGCAGATAGGTGGTGATGATTCCACTTTAAAAAAAAAATTTTTTTTATGGGAGCTCGCATTTTACTTTGTATAGCTTGTAGGGTATGACTTTTTTTTTTCAAAGAGCACATACCCCTTTACAATCAGGGAAATAACTGGAATCCTGTGATGATTCCACTTATATCATGAATATGGTTTCTGGACCTCTTATCCTCCTCATAATTATGCAAATTATTCAGCTAAGTTCAAATAAATAACAGAAATAATAGTTTAAATTTGCAGTACAGCTCTTGAAATGCTTTGGAGAAAGTATGATATAAAACCCCATAACATCAAAAAAGCAAAAATGTTGCAGTGAGATGAAGAAATTGAAGAGCCCAATGTGGAAGACAGACTTCACTACTTCTTTAACAAAAGGTTCTACCCAAATGTTGTGATCCAGTATGTGAAACATGATCTGAGGGAGGCTGTGGGAAAGACCGCTGGAGAGGGAGTTGGATGACTTGAGTTCTAGTCTGGGCTCTGCTGCTCAATGAGTATGTGCCCTTGAACAAATTAATACTCTTCAGCCACCACTTATTTTATCTAAATAATCAGAGAATTAGATTAGCACATTTTGCTTTAATTTGAGAGAGAGAGAGAGAGAGAGAGAGAGAGAGAGAGCACGAGCAGAAGAGGGGCAGAGAGAGAGAGGGAGAGAGAGAATCCCAAGCAGGCTCCATGCTGTCAGTGCAGAGTCTGAGGTGAGCCTCGATCTCATGACCCTTGAGATCATAACCTGAGCTGAAATCAAGAGTCGGATGCTTAACTGAGTCACTCAGGGCCCCTGGGTCAATATATTTTATTATAAGATTTCTATTGGTCTCTAAGTACTCCACGTAAGACCCATGTAGGAAAATTTTAGAGTTACTTATTTGGTGAAGATTATTTGGAATTTGTTCTGCATATGGATACTGGAAAAAGCAACAAAGTGCTTGGTGGAACTAGAAAGTGGGAGGACATAATTGAAACTGTTAATGAGTTACTTCAGGGGAGGCAGTGAAATAGTAGGCACTTATTTCACTGCTTATCTTTCAATTTGTACAGGTCAAGGGGCACTTTCTAAAATATATGCTACTTGTTTCCGAACTTTGTTCCCTTAGGAAAGAAATAATTTTGGTGATTGATGTGATTAATGATAATATTTATAAAACTTAGTTATGGCATTTAGCCATCTGTCATTTAGCCTTTTTACGGGTGGTGTTTGTATCTTTTCTGGTTTTGATGTAACTAGCTACTTTTGTGTATTTCTACACAGGAGGGTGGCTGTCTCTGTCATACTACATGAGCTTCTGGTAGAATAAGATTGGGGGAAAAAATTGAATTGAGAGTTGATTTAAAAAAATGATTTTATGCTAGGATATGGCAAAGCCAGAAATTATTTTCTAGGCAATAATTAAAAATTACTTTGATTTTTTCTTTTCTTGCTCAGTTATTTTTTATTTTATTATTTTATTTTCTTATTTTGTTTCAAAATGGGTTGTTAATGCAGCATGTTCTCTACAGCACATGGTCTAATTAAGTGGTCTCTTTACTATCTATTTACAAGGCAAAAAAATCAAAAACAGCAGTAGCCATTGTCACATTGACAATGCTGCCATTAGCACAGGTCACAAGTTTATTAAGAAAAATAATTATACCAAAATCATTGTTCAGATGTTTATGTACATTTTCATTGTTTTACTATTTTTCCTAGTTCTTATCAATATTGATTGATAAATCTCCTGAAGATCAAAGCCAACATATTTCAACATTTGAAAATAATGGGAAAATAGTTTCGGTTGTACAACCTAGGAAGACTGAACATAAAAGGAGACTCAGAAGAAGAGAGAAAAATATCAATGCAATACTAGAGTAAAATGATGAGAGAGATTTAGCGGTTAATTTTTTTGATGAGTATATGCTTACTTGAAAATTTATCTGTAGTTTTAGAATATGTTGGATCCAGATATAGAGGCTCCTCAACAAATGACAAATGATAACACATTAAATCACTCCACAGGTTTATACAGTTACAGGGTAGAAAAGGTTATTTGCTAAATTTTATTTTATTTTATTATATCAGCTATTTTATTTTTACTTTTTTGAGATTTTGTTTTTAAGTAATCTCTACACCCCAACATGGGGCTTAAATTTACAACCCCCAGATCAAGTGTTGCATGCTCTACCAACTGAGCCAGTCAGGCACCCGTTTGTTGGATTTTAATGTGCTGAATGTTTATTTCAAATCTATTTGTCAAAGTAAAGAATGGTAACAAATGCCTTTAATCTGAACAGGATGGATCTTAACGAGACATTAATGATTGAATTTCAGGGACTAATAATCTATTTACAGTAGTTCCTAATTTTCTCAATTGTTTATTTGCATGTTAAATGTAAAACTTGGAAGTTAAGTATAGCTTTAACATTGAATTAGAACAGTCACACATGAATTACTTAATAGCTTACCTGGATTTTAGTATACTGACCTGTATTTCATTTTCATGGCCTACTTTTAAATTCAATTGAGTCACATAATGGACTGTAATTGAGTCACAAAACAGGAAACAAGCTTGTGCCAACTATATGGGACAGACTTGGCATATGTGATGTCTTCACTCTGTTAGTGGAAAGTCAGTTCTGATAATCAGTCAGTTTATCATAAGCATTTCCCTCACCTGGTGAGACAGGACATAGTATAGGTCCATGTCCTTTACCTGTAATTATGAGATCCAAAAGGCTCTGAAAAGAGGAAGTATTTTAGAAATGCAAAACCTGATCTGACCTGAACTCATTTAGCAGTAAAAACTACTGAACTGACATGTGACTTGTATAGCTTCTCATATGGTTTACTACAGAAATATTAATGTGTTTGATAAAGGGGTGCTATCTAGATCCTGCTGGAATGTGTCATAATATATGACATATGTACCCTTTTTTTCTTTCTAAAATCTGAATTCCAAAACATATAGGGCCTCAAGAATATCTTTTCTTTGATCTGAAATCTCCTAATGACTATTTCTCAATGTTGAGTCACCCTTTTGCAAAAAATCTTTTCTGCAACTTCCCAAGTACGTTCATGATTATTGCATTACTATTCCAAGTGTTAAAGGCAAAATCTTGCTTTTATCCTCTCTGTGGTGGAGGCCAAATGGCTTGCTGAAAAAAGCCCAAGCTATAGCGTTAAAGAGATTTAAAATCAGATCTTGTTTGGGCTATACACAAACAAGGTGTGGGATCTTGGTCAAGTTATCTAATACCTCTAAGCATTACCTTTGTTTACTTGCAAAATTTTGATGCTGATACCTACATCCCCTCCCACCCTCTTTTTTTTTTTTTGGTCTCAGTCTCAAAATATGAATCCTGGTGAGGTGGAGTACGGTCCTTAGCCTTTACCACAGTTAGATTCCATTGCTAGTTCTTTGCGATGAGGATACGTAAAAATGTTAATTGTATGCATGCATAGCAGCTGTAAAATTTACTCCTGCCTTTTCTGCTGGGGCTTCAAGAAACCTAGTTTAGGTATAAAAAACTAGAAAAGTAAATAAAATAAACAGAATTGACATTGGAATTATTAGGGAAAACAAACTAGTCATCTAAGGTGTGCTCTGGCAGCAGAATTATGGGAAAGAGGTAAAAATCATGACAACGGATACTTTGAAAAATTATTGGGTTGCATTAATAAAAAATCTTTTATGACATTATTTTGGACATAATTTCTGATTAGGGGTGGAGGGAGGGTGCTCTGGAATCTTCAAATTTTCCATCAATATCTCTGATGCATAGTATGTAGCTTCAAAGGATTCATGACAAATTATGGTGCAGAAATCAAATATGTATTTAAATTGTTTATTATATATATATATTTTCCTACTAATGGTCCTTGTTTTGAGTTTTTAATGTTTATCTTTTGAAAATTGTTTCTTTTCTTGCATAGCGCTTTTGTTGACAGTTGAGGTTACCATTAGGAGATCCATCACCAGTCAGAAGGTTTTGCTTTACAGCAAACCACATGTACATACTCCATTTTCAATTACTCATTAATATTCAAGGTCTTTCAGACTGGGAACATTGGATGACACTCAGTATAAGAAATCATATGGTTACCATGGAGATTTGGAGCTATTCTAGATATTTGACCTCTTTTCTTTACTGCAGGTAATTTATTTTATCACATCAAAAGTTGCTTCCCAGGATAGAGTTTACTCTTTGATAAGTGTCTTTATGATTCCTTAATGCCACTGGTCTGAAAGGTATGTTTTTATAGATATATTTTGTTCTTATGTGTTTTTAGTCCATAATATTATCTTTGAAAATTACTAATGATAATGATAATAGGCATCATTTATTGTGCACCTACTATATAGCTCACACATGATCTCATTTAATTCTCAAAACCTTTCTTTGTGGTAGTATTATCAATTAGGATTAAGGTTGACAGAGAGAGAAGAATTATATACCACTAAACAATGGCTTAAGTAGATGGTTTATTTCTCTTTCCTGTTCCAGTATTCCAGAAACAGTCCAGGGATGATATGACGTAGTGGCAGGGATTCAATCTTTGTTTTATACTTCTGGCATACGTAGCTTTCATTCACAAGGCTACCTCAAGGACAAAGCAGGCTGTTATAGCCCTGCCATCACGTCATTTTCCAGCTGTTGGAAAAAGGAAGGGTGCAAGAGGTCACACCCTCTTTCTTTAAAGACACTTCCCAGAAGTAGCACATACCATTTCCACATATATCCCAGAACTTAGACCACACCTAGTTGTAAAAGAATTTTTTTTTCCATCATTTATGTGTCTAGCTAAAAAATTAAGATTCTTTTGCTGAGGAAGAAGGGGAGAATAGATATTGAGAGACAGCAGTATCTGTTGCATTTGAACTATTATTATCCCCATCTCACAAATGGAGACACTGAATCATAGAGAAAGTAAGCTAAGATCTCACAGCTGGTACAGCCAAGATTCAAACCCAGATCTATCAAACTTCAGAGCCCTTAAGCACTACTTTGGAGTACCTCTACCTTAAAACAGTTATTTGACTTTATTCTGTCTCTTCATCTAAATTAGTATAAAGAAAACCTTTCTGGGGCACCTGTGGCTCAGTTGGTTAAGCATTCAACTCTTGATTTTTGGCTCAGGTCATGATCTCACAGTTCATGGTTTTGAGTCCCATGTGAGGCTCTGTGCTGGTAGCGTGGAGCCTGCTTGGGATTCTCTCTCTCTCTCTCTCTCTCTCTCTCTCTCTTTGTCTCTCAAAATAAATAAATAGACTTAAAACCAAAAACCAAAAAAACCCACCTTTCTGACTAAGTTGCTAGGTCAACCTATTGAAACAATGGAATTCTTTATTTTACTAAGTGTTCTTGGCAAACAACATAGTACTGGTATCAACTTGTGCAATGAAGACTTTACTTCTGCTGACCTTTTGGGTAAGTGGATTCACAGAATTTAGTGACAGGTTTAGAAAATTGCCGAGCTGACAGATTAAAGTCTTATTGCCAGTCTTCTACTTGTTCAAGGTTGCAAAAGGTTTAAGTGTCATTAAAATATGCTTTGCTATCTTATTGATGGTTTAGATTTTAAACAAGGCAATAAAAAACAAGGTTTCCAATAGGATCAATAAGAATAAATAGAAGGAATATTTACTGTATGAAAAAAACAGTATTATTATGATTTATTCTTCAAAGATAAAATTTTAAGTTAATGATAGCAATTCTTAGAATAAATCAAACCATACTTTTTCTAAGTTATTTGAAAATTATCGCATTTAGGTGGTTAACCTGTGATTCTCTAATATCTCACTTGAGTAAAAATCTAAATCATACAACATATTATGAACTAAGGCTCTCTTCCTTCCTTCAATTTCATAGTTTTTTGTTTTGTTTTGTTTTTTGGCTCCAGTTTTATTCAGCTTCTTGTCTCTGCCTAGTTTGTGAGGGTTTTTAATCTTTCTTATGTCTGCCTATCCCTCTGCTTTTCTAGCGAGAGCATCTGCATGTGAATGAATACATCAACAAACAAGTAAATACCATGTTTTATAAATGTCACAACTTAATGTTACTTTGTTGCTTAAACTTTTCAACATTTTACAGAATCTCTACACATTTATCAATACTTCTCTCATCGCTCCTCGGCCTTTTGTCTAAGATTAAGTGTCTAAGATCAATCTTCTCAAGAATACTATTAAAATAAATTATATATATTATATTATATTATATTATATTATATTATATTATATTATATTA
>NW_024412394.1:25797754-25807856 GCF_014898765.1 Herpailurus yagouaroundi | reverse complement strand
TATATTATATTATATTATATTATATTATATTATATTATATTATATTATATATATTATTCAACCGAAGTTCTTCACTTAATTAGTCACAAAAATACTAGGGATACTGAGTGACTAAGGACAAGATTAATGATTCAGTGGTTTACCTGGAAGTAAAGTGACATTTCCACTGCTGTGACAATTTGCAGAAAAGACATTTCAGTATGAAGAAACAAAATTTGGGTCCAAGATGGTAATGGAGGAATCTCTTTGCAGATTCATCTTCCTTGGGGCACAGAAAAAGAGCCATGATTTAAAGGTCTCACCAGCCCTTGAGTGTCTAAAATGGCAGGGGACATGAGGACTGCTCTTGAGAGTCAGAGGGACTGGTAAGCACCATTGTTTATGCTACTTCTCCACCTTGATAGCATAGACAGAACCAGGGCCTGGGCATCCTAGCCTGCCTGCCACTTCAGTGAGTCCTGGGCCCCTAGCCCATATCACCCCAGCTGGCCCCCCAGGGCCACACACCTGCCCAAGCTCCAGCCATAACACTAAGGTGGTCCTAGCATGGTGCATACCAGAACACCCCTGCACAGTACCCCTGGAGCTCCAGTTGTCTGGCCAAGGCAACAGGTGCAAAGCACCCTGAGACATACCTAGCCCACGTCTGCTTCAGCTCCACCAGGGCACCCTCTGTATGGAGTGCCCTGCAACCTCCTATCACCCACCCACTGCAGCTCTAGCTATCCTACCAGTCTCCCTATACCCTCTGTATCCCATGACCCTTTATCTCAGCTCCAGGTGTCCTGCTAGGATAACCCTCTTTGGAGCACCCCAGGACCATCCAGTCTGCACCTATTTCAGTTTCAGTCATCCTGCCAGGGAGCCCTCTGCATGGAATACCCTGAGATCTCCCCTTGCTCTAGCCTGTACCTGCTTCAGCTTCATCTGTCTTGCCAGGGCATCTCTGTGTAGAGTGCCCTGTGGTCCTTAGCCTGTGCCTGCTATAGCTCGAGCTAGCCAGCCAAAGCCAGGAATATGCAGTCTACCCAAGGAAATTCCTACACAAAGCCACTCCTTTGAGACAGGAAAAAGTGCTTTTCCATTTAATTCATAGAAACAAACACAGAAAGTCAATCAAAATAAGAAGACTGTGCTCCAAATGAAAGAACAAAAGTCCAGAAAAAGAACTCAACAAAATGAAGATAAACAATCTACCTGAGAAAAGCTTCAAAATAATGATCATAAAGATACTCAGGGTTGAAGAATACAATAATTGAAATGGAAAATACACGAGAGGGAAATAACAGCAGATTAGAAGATACAGAAGAATGGACCAGTGATCTGAAAGACAGGGTATTGGAAAGCAACCAAGCTAAACAGCGAGAAGAGAAAAGAATTAAGAAAATGAGGTTAGATTAAAAGATCTCTGGGACAAAATCAAGTCTACTAACATTGTCCTTATAGGGGTTCCAGAAGGAAGAGAGAGAGAAGAGAGAGAGAAAGTAGCAGAAATCATTTGAAGAAATAATAGCTAAAAACTTCCCTAACCTGGGGAAGTAAACCAAATCCAGGTCCAGGTAGTGCAGAAATACTATAAAAAGAAAAAACAAGGAAACCCCCCCAAAAACCCCAAACCCAAGGAGGTCCACACCAAGATACATATAATTAAGATGTCAAAGATTCCAGATAAAGACAGAATCTTAAGAGCAGCAAGAGAAAATCAACTGTTATGCACAAGGGAAACCCCATAAGGCTATGATTTTTCAGCACAAACTCAACAGCCCCATTGGCTCCAGGTGTCTCCGATGCCCAGGCATAGGCAAAGGATATGAGACTAGCACAATTGGCTTGAATCAAATAAGACTGATTTTCCTGGGACCAAAGAAGGGTCTGTCCTCCCTTGAATAATGTCCTGAAGGATAAAAAAATTTGAGCTTTTGTTAGCAAGGATAAAGCAGTGTAAGGCAAACAAAATTTGCATTGCACATTTTATTTTTAGAGAAATTATACTCAAGATAGAAATTCAATATAAAATAAGTACAATATCTTTACCACCCACAAGTTTAGGTATGGTGCTTGGTACCTGATCTAAAATCCATTCATTCTTTATTCTTTCATTAACTATTCTTTGACCACTTACTACATGTCAGCCGCTGTTCTCAGTACTAAAGTTAGAGAGATGAACAAGTTAGATATTTATCTGTATTAGCAATGCTTTCAGCAGCAGGTAACATAATAAACATTTTAAAATGGCTTAACTCATAGACACATGTAATGTTTACCTAACAGAAATTGAGGGCAGGCAGTCCACAGTCCAACCCCCCTAAAATGTTACCAAGGATACAGATTCTTTCTTCTCTGTGTCGTTAGCATGCTGGCTTTTGTCTTTATTCTTGCCACCTCATTGCTCCGTGGTTGCCACAGCTCCAAACATCTCATCCGATTTCAAATCAGAAAGAAGTAGTAAAAGGAAGTTCTTCTCTTATTGCTATTTTTACAAGCATTGAAAAAGTCTCAGAAGCCTCCTGACAGATTTCCATGAAATCTCATTGGCAGAACTGTGCCACATTGGTATGTTTAACAGCAAAAGGGTCTGGAATAGTAAATATCTTACAAAGTACTATGGGCTGTACACATTATTGCCCCAAATAAAATTGAGAATCTGTTCATAAGGAATGACCTGGATGATGGTTAGTGTATTACAATGTCTTTCACAGTCCCCTTCTTTATGGAATTAGTTCTCTGTCCACTTCGTGGAAAGGTAGAGATAAAACATGTACATTTTTTACACTCTAGTCTTTGAAATTCTATCTGAGGGATTTATTTAGTGTTTTTTTTTTTTTTTTTTTTTGTATAGTATAGTGTTTGTTTTCTACATTCAGACAGAAAAGCTGTTTGCTTATATGAGCTTGACAGGAACTGGGGATTGGGACCTGTAGGGCTTCACTTGGTTTCATCCTGTGGCTCTAAGATGTTATACAGAGGGATAGAAATGTAGAGCCACCCACTTGTGTTAACTATCAGCAGAACATTCGCTGGTTTCCACATAGTACCACCCACATCTTGTTGCCATCATCAGCTTATTTGTGTAGCTGCCTCTTCACTAGATAGCGAGCTTCTTGAGGGAAGAGACGTTTATTTATTTCTATATTCCTACCCCTGAGGATGGTGTCTGGCATGTAGTAGGTGCTCAGTGAAGGTTAGAGGTTACAGATTATCTTTCACAAAATAATAAAATGTGGGGAGGAAAGTTAGAATATTATATATCAAGGAACTAAAACTTGAAGCGTTTTGAAAACTAATTTAAAACATGAAGACTAGGTGAAACAGAGTGGCAATTAGCATTTGTCTTATTC
Organism: Herpailurus yagouaroundi; assembly: GCF_014898765.1. NCBI lineage: Eukaryota > Metazoa > Chordata > Mammalia > Carnivora > Felidae > Herpailurus > Herpailurus yagouaroundi. Next base: position 25,804,518 of record NW_024412394.1, on the reverse strand, counting down.
ATTTATTTATTTATTTATTTATTTATTTATTTAATCTATTGATTAGTAATTTGTCTCTTTTATTTATTTATTTTTTCCTTCTCTCTGGGAGGTACAGTTGAGGTCATGTGGTGTTTGTGCAAACTGCTTGGGTCTACATGGCATAGAAGTGGGGCTAAAGTACGAATGAGGTGGAAGTCAGAAGCAGCCTGTCCAAACAAGCATGATCGAAAGCAGTTGCCGTGTAGGCTTTATCATTTTTATAGCAATAAAAGCAGTAATGATGGACTTTATTGCAGTCACAAGCTACCATTACCATGTTAGATAAGTGAATTCAAGCAGGTCTTCTAGAAGTCACAGAATGTGTTATTGTTGTTGCTTTCTTTAAAAAATTCAAAAATAAAATTTCTCCAATGTTAATTTTCAGCATTTGCTGTTGCATTACAAATTTACATTTTATTGGTAATATTGCTCAATGATAATTCTCATAATACTCACGTTCTGGGGAAAGTCAGTAAAACTTTTCTTAAAGAGCAAGGCTTTGCGTTCACCCTCCATGCAACGCATACATCAGTGTGAGAGGGAGCAGAGAAACTGGGCCCTGTCCCAGGTCCAAGACTACCTAATCTTGGACCTTGGCCAAGTTAGCCTAGCTGCTGTTTGGTTTCTACCTCTGAGAAATAGAGGTATGTGAGAAGATGATCTCATGATTTTTCTCTAGCTCTAAAATGTTATGATTATAACCTATTAAATGCCTACCTTGATAGGAACTGAAGAAGGAGAAGGGTTAACACAGTGCTTACCTGGCAAGTTAGATTTATCACCTCACTTCTGTAATATTATCTTACAAATTATGATGTTGTACATTTAAGCCAAGAGAACAGCTATATGAAATAAGAAAAAAATGAAATACAAGTCACGTTTGGTATATTTATTGTAATGTCTATTTCTGCAAATATCCACCGTGCATATGCATACGTGGAATCTGCAGAATTGTGTACCTGCCCTTTTTCCACTGAATTTTATATTGTGAGCATTTTCCCAACCCATTAAAAAATCCTTCAAAAAACAAGAGTTTTCTTGAGAATGTTTTCTATTGTGAAATACAACACAGATACAGAAAACTGTATAAAAGAATCAATTAGTGTAAGGTAAGCACTCTTGTAGGAACCACCTCTCTCAGCCTCAACATAACCCTCTCCACTGCTGCTGAAATTTTATTGCCCCAATGACTTTTATGGTAATAATTTCTTTATTTTTGTTTGTATTTTTACCACCCGGTGTACATCCCTAAATGTTATCATTTAGTGTTGCCTAAAAACATAATTTTTACCAAATATTTATTATTCTTTCATACAAAGATACATCAGCACAGTTTATTGGATTATTTACTTGCTTTTATGAAAGCTGATGGTTTTATTTTATGTTTTGAATTGACATCTGTTAACACAATGCCAAATTTTATTTATTTTTATTTTATTATAATTCTTTTAATGTGTATGTATTTTTGAGACAGAGAGACAGACAGAGCATGAATGGGGGAGGGTCAGAGAGAGGGAGACACAGAATTTGAAGCAGGCTCCAGACTCTGAGCAGTCAGCACAGAGCCCAATACGGGGCTCAAACTCACAAACTGTGAGTTAACCCACTGAGCCAGCCAGGTGCCCCAACATAATGCCAAATTTTAAAGCCTCAAAGGAATGCATTGAAAAGTGCTCCTCTCACTTCTGTTCTCCAGCCACCTGGCTATCTCTTTGACTAGTTTACAGGAAGTTGTTTTGAGGAAAAAGGAGTTTAAGAATGATATTGATATTTTTTTCAGTTTTAATGTCCTAATCTAAGTAGATACAAAAAATATAATTCTCACTAAAGCATAAAAAATCCCTGTAATTGATTCTTTTTTTTTTAAGTTTATTTATTTATTTTGAGAGAGGGAGAGAGAGAGAGATAGAGTGCACACACACAAAAGCAGGGGAGAGGCAGAGAGAGAGAGTGAGAGAGAGAAAGAGAATCCCAAGCAGGCTCTGCATTGTCAGTGGTGGAGCCCAATGTGGGGCTTGAACTCACGAACCATGAGATCATGACTTAAGCTGAAATCAAGAGTCAGTTGCTCAACTGAATCAGCCACCCAGGGGCCCCTGTAATTGATTCTTTTATATGAAATTAACAGAATTTCAGGAGTGGATATGTAGTTTCACACTTAGGTTAGTTAAATGCATAGCATTGAATGTGGTGTGAATTGGATGTGAAATAACCACAGAAGGAAGTCTAGGATCAAATTAGATGTAAACAGTGTTGTTGTGTTTTACTTTGCTTTATTGTAGAGGCAAGAGACCCAAGCTGCTTTTTCTCTTTGGCACAATGGGAACTCAGTTTTCTTATGTTTTGCTGTAGCAGATCAATAAATAATGTCATGATGATAACATATGCTAATGTGAAAATACATAATTCAGAACGAAGGAACTAACCACTACATAACTACCTAACCTGCCTGACCAGTACACAGTTTTCATATGTCAGAGATTTTTGGTTGCAAGAAACAAAAGCAGACTGCTTAATTTAAATAAAAGGAATTTGCTAGAAGGATTCAGGTACTCATTGTTTAGGAGAAAGGCTGGAGAATCAGGCTTTGAAATGGGCAGAGCCAATACAACTTAGGAGGTTCAGGAAGAGGAGATAACAACAGTGGTCTCAAATGGTATTAAATTGGTTTTGGATATTTTACTAGATGCTGGTAGAAATTGTGTGCCCTATCACGGAACGTCAGGTGACTAAACAACTAGAACTGCTGTTATGCTATTATCAGACACAATGAGTGATAGGTTTGGTAGATGTATTAGTAGACTTATGATAGAAATGAAAAATTGGGGTCCAGCCTGAACATGCCCAGAAGGCACAAGTAAATTACATATCCATGTATTTCAAACTCTCATGGCACCTGCCACTGCTGTATCAATGGACTTCCCTCAACTCACATCTGGGGCCTCATGAGGTGTGAGAGAGAAGGAGTGATCCCCTGTGACCAAGTGAGAGGAGAAGAGATGACAGGCCCAGTTTACACATGAATTCTCACCATACATTAGTGCCAGCAGAAAAATAGATTACTCATTACAGCCCCACCCAGGGATGGAAGGACAGGCTTGAAAGGAAATTCTCCCTGTAGGCAGTGTCATGAGCAGTACCAATGGTCGTTGACTAGTATGGAGAGAGAAAAGTGTACTGAGTCTGGGGCCGGCGGGAATGGCTTGGCTGCTTTGTCAGGGTCTTGGAAGAAGCAAAACTGGAAGGTTGTCCTGGTAGGTCATCCTTGGACTGGCTCTCCCATCTTTCTGTCCTCATTCTTCTGTTTTCTCTTTCTGGGATTGCAGGGATACTGATAAAGGTAGTATGACATGAACTTTTGCTTCAGCTTTGAGGGTAGCTAACCTCTCTGAAAAGTTCAGTGAAGTATTTGTGGGCAATTCAGACTCCCAGACCAAATCATACATGCTCTGCCCAAACAAAGATACATATCTAATGATGCCTCAAACTATTGTTAGGACTATTTCTTAGCACTTGAACTGAGAAAGAAAATGAAGAGAAGCTTGTCCAGATTATTTCTGATAACTTTCAAGTATACTCCTCTGAAAATCTAACTTAACCATTTATGAAATAATTGGGTTAGCAATCAGCAATAGAATCGTGTCAATGAACAGACTGGATAAGAAAATTGGCTCATCAACAAAACAAGAGGCTACCTCATTCTCCTTATCCTAAGAAAAATCAATATGTAATCAAAATTTTTATTTTTTTCTTAAAGCTATTCCACAGGTTGAATTTGACTATTTCTCAATACTGTCAACTCTGCCAAAAACCTAAGCAAAGAATGTAATTACCTTTTAAAGTATTTCTCCCATTCTGCTCCTTGATGAGTCTGAAACTGTTAACTGGCCAGCGTTCTCCTGAGTTTAGCGTTTTGCACACACATCTCCTTTCTAAGGTTTTCTGTTCCCCCTATAAAAATAAAGGATGGCAGGATTTCCTTACTAAGAAGATAGTTAAGGGGCACATAGCTGGCCCAGTCCATAGAGCATGTGACTCTTGATCTCAGGGTCATGAGTTCAAGCCCTATGTTGGGTGTGGAGCCTACTTAAAGAAGAAGAAGGAAGAGGAGGAGAGGAAGGAGAAGGAGTAGATATTAACAAAGTGGAGAAAGCAAGTTACCAGCAGGAACAAGGAAGCAACAGAGGGAGTCAAAATGTGGGATGAACTGGACATTCTGGATTAATACAGGACAGCAAAGAAGAGAAGGAAGGCCATGTCCATGGTGACGACTGGTCAGCTGGTGATATGAAAGAGGAATGAAGCATAGCTGATCATATTGTTTTGGGTGACATCATTCATACCTTTCACACTCAACATGATGCACAACAAGCCACTTCATCAAATCAACTGATTGTGTTGCCACTCAGCAATGGGGAGAAAACTCCATTAGTGAACTGACTGTATCATGAACCCTAGAGCTTTCCATGATCAGAACTCCAGCTTGAATAAAAGCCACTTAGCTCCTCCCATACTTCAGTTACTGAGGCCATCAAGCAAATGATAAGGAGCTTCCTGATTTTTTAGAATGGCTGCAAAAAATTATTTCATTTAGCCATGAGTTGAAAATAGGAAAGGCAGTTTACAGAAAATGGTTAAGAATGGTGTGTTGGGCATCTTAAATCTGTGACTGCCAAGCATTCATTTCCCCTCCTTATTTTTTAAATGTTTGTTTATTTATTTTGAGAGAGAGAGAGAGAAAGTGCACACGCATGTGCACATGCATGAGTGGGAGGGAGGGGCAGAGAGAGAGGGAGAGAGAATCCCAAGCAGGCTCTGAGCTGTCAGCACAGACTCCAACATGGGGCTTAATCTCATCATGACCTGGGCCGAAATCAAGAGTCAGACACTGAACTGAATGATCCATCAAGGTGCCCCTCATTTCCCCTTCTTGACACCACATTCCTTTTAGAGGAATTATAATTATAATTATTATTACTATTATTATTAGTTTAGCCTGGTAGGATTGTACTCCAGGATGCCTACAGTTTCTTAACCAATATTTGAGTATATGATTGAAAATAGGTTAATGAAACACTTATTGCCTGGAACTTAAATCTTGGAGGAAGATTAAAGACAGAAAATGGTAGGAATTCATCTAATCCAGGAGTGAGAGTCTAGACTTTTGCCACCATGACACTATTCCTGTCATCCCCAGATCCTGGACTAATAGGGATACCTTGGGTCTGGTTCTTTAGCCTTACTGTCTGATAATGAGGGCTGATATCTTTCAGTGTTTTCTTTGTGTAAATCAACTGGGAGCCTATTTCTGTTGTTTGCATCTATAGGACTCTGACTCATTCAGAAAGTGTACCTTAGCAATTAGGCAGGTTAAAGAAAAGTTGAATTTATTGCTATAAGATAAGTAGTATGTGACTATAGCCAGAAGTAATACTTAATTATTTATACTTAATTATTTAAACAATTTTTAAAAGCTTTAGAAAATACTTATTAATAATATAACAATTTCATAGAGAAAAAAAAACAGAGTGGAAAGATATGCAATATTGAACAAAAACCAGGAAATACATTTCAACAATTATCTCATGGCAAAAATATGAAATAGATGACAATAGGTTTTAAAAAATATCTGACATTGATTGATTGCCATTGACAGATTAGAGCATAGGTCTTATTCTAGCTGGAGTGATTTCCTCATTACCACTCATTCCTCTTTATTTAAATCCCACACACATTTTTTTAGGTAGCTCTGTATCATCAGGTATAGAGGTATAAAATTTCAAAGCAATGGAACTTGATTTGACTCAAAGCCTCCTAGAAGTGAGAATTGAATAGTGAGTTTAGTCAGATGGGATTTAATAGGATCCAGAGTTCAGGATTTATTTCTTTTTCCGTTTGAAATGGTCAGCAGCATTGATGATTTTATGAGGGAAGAATCTCTTGATGTATCATATTAAAAAAAATGTGGAGGCCTGATTGCCTGTCACATTCCATCTGTATCATTATTGTTAAGGGTCATCAGGTATAATCCTCTTTATCAACAGACTTAATGTATTTTATTACCTTTCTTTGTTTTCCATGTACTTTTTTCTGGCAATGGCAATGAAAGCTTATTTGTATCCTGTATCTGAATTTCATTCTCACAGAAATTATGTAAAATAGAATAGAATGAGCCATAGAATATCAAATATCATAATCTTTTTATTACAGGACTTTGAGAATTATTGCCCTAACAGGTAACCAGTTAGCGTAAAGAAAAGACTGAATGGAGTCTGATGTGACAATTCCACCTAGACTTAACTCTGCTTTTTCTCAGAAAAGCCTTCTTCAAAAGACACCTCTATCTAAGGAGAAAAGGTTCTAAAGTCTTTGTTCTCATCTTACAGTGATAAATCTCCCTTTATCTGATGTCTGTGTGATTATGAATTTGTCACATGAACTGTACCCAGCATAGAAAATTTATAGTAACGTCTAGTTAGTGGTCAATTTTCCATATTGTATAGAGAGCTTCCTTAAAAGGTCTCTCAAACAGCAGGATCTTCCTTAAGAATGACTTTCTTTAAGGAGTGCCTGGGTGGCTCAATTTGTTAAGCCTCATTGGACTCTTGATTTTGGCTCACTTCCCAAAGTCACAGTGATGAGATAGAGCACCCCACCACCCTAACAGTGAGATAGAACCAGGGACTCAGCATGGAACCTGATTGGGATTCTCTCTCCCTCTACCCCCCCCCCCTCTGAAAGCA